>NC_142017.1:8747291-8889791 GCF_049901735.1 Notechis scutatus | reverse complement strand
GTCCATTAATTTAGCTGAAAATCACAGATCTCCTTTTCATAGAAACTCATCAAAAGTAATTCTCAGACAGAAAACATGGGCAGTTGTGCCAATAGTGTGTCAAGCATGCGGGATCCTCTGTCCAATGCAGAATACTTAAAATCCCATCCCGAGTATTAACCAGAGATGGTTCAACTGTACAGTAATTATCTCAGTCATTGCTAAACAGTCAAAGGCCAAATTCTTTCTTTAAGGGCAGCTGTCAATCCTTATTTATCTACCCAGATTAGATGTATACTGTATTTTCTAGAAACTGAATTATTAAAAGGGATAACTTGCAAATGTTTCCTTTAAGAGCTTTCGCTCATTCACATGTGGTTACCACTACAATTCACAAACATATTTTAAGATGCACCACAGTGGATTTGAAGGCCCAGATGCAGGAAAACACTTAAGTCATGTGGTTAAGTCAGCCAGTAGTTTAAGAAAGGTTCACAGAAATATACTTTGCAGGAGGAAACATTTGTAAACCCCAAGATAATGTTGCAGTATATAGTTAGACCTTGCTCCAAACTGATGTTTTTAATATGAAAATTGTATATCAATGAAAATTGCATATCATAACTTTTAACAGAGATGATGTGCATCCAAAATACTTCCCACAAATAAATAAAGGTAAGACTGATCCAAGGGAAGTAAAAATCAAATCGAATGAAATAATTTTTCTAATATGGTTATATCCTGCATTCCTAAATTATCTGGACTGTCCACACATTGAATGATAAAGTCCAATCAATAGGTAGGTAGATGATAGATAGATAGATAGATAGATAGATAGATAGATAGATAGATAGATAGATAGATAGATAGATAGATAGATAGATAGATAGATAGATAGATAGATAGATAAGAGAGAGATGATAGATAGACAGACAGACAGACTCATAAATGTACCATATTTATTCAAAAGGAAGATGACTCTGAACAGAACTTCATTCTATCCCCAGAAGGACAAAGATGATAAGAACAGTGGTCACCTCTCCATTTTCAGATTCTCAACAACTTTAAAAGAAGCTTTCCATTTTAGAAATGAATAATTTCAGAACATAAAAGCTTAATCTTTCCTTTTTTAGGAAATGAATTATCACCCATCCAAATTTTACAATTCTTAGTGGTATCATCCTTGTAGCCAAATGATGTAGCAACTGAGGGACCCATATAGACTTGTGAAATTGATCTTACACTCTCAATCCTCAAACAGTAACTCTGATAAATAGACTACTAGGGTCAAGATATTTCTGATGGCATTCATGGAGCTAAATGATAAGGAACCCCAATATTTAAGGGAAGCTAGAAACATTGATTGATTGGTTTATTTGGAATTTGTTCATTAGCATGGACATTAGCATCTTGCACTCTATTTATTTTAATTACTGTGGATCTTTTAAGATATTTGATGATGGCTGTTCTGTAAACCACCAAGAATATTTTGATTGCAACAGGTATGAATCCAACACATACATAATAGTCTTCATGTTTGCACCCCAAGCTCACTAAGGTTGAGGAAGAAGGTGGTGTAGGATGTTAGTGACAAGCATTTCTGGAAAGAAGACAATTAGCCCTTCGATTTCAAAATGCTAGGGAGGAAAGTTTACCAGAACTCAAAGAGACTTCATCCTGATGAGTTGAGGATGAGAGTTTTGATTGTTGAGTTTCCTCAATCCCTTATTTCTTGACATTAGACCTGATTAATGAAACTCCTGGTGAATTTTGCTTTCTTAGTATTGTTCTACTGGTGGGAATTGAAACACCCCAATGTTGGAATAGTCTCCTCCCAAAGATCTGGATGGCACCAGTGTGGATTTCATTTCAAGTCTCAGTAGCAATAGCTCCTGTTATTTATGTAGTGTGTGTTGCTTTAATGTTTTATTGATTGCATTGTGCCTAGAGATCAATTGATAAACAGCCAGTTACAAATATTTAATAAATATAGCAGTGGCAGCAGCAGCAGTAGCTAGCTTTCTTTGTATATTGGCTTGTGGGTTTAACTGCCATTCTTAATTCTTTGTTTTATCTGTATCCCCTCAAGTTTTCAGTTTACACAATTGCTTCCTCCTTCACTTATTCATGCTATAGATTTCTCTCCCAGGCATCAGATTTCAGCATGGCTTAAACACTGAGAATAATTCATCCTTAATAATCAAAGTTATACTATGCTTTAGTATCTCAGGGTTTATCTTAAAGATCTTCTCAATAGGTAGATTGAAACTTCTTGCTAGAGCACACGACACAAATGATTGGTAAGTTTAGGAAGGTACTTAAGAGATTTTTGTGATGTTATAATAACAACACTTGTATTATAATGATTAACATGTGAATTTACCAGTAATTGTGAGAAGAATCTTGGAGTCTGAGTGGACAACCACTTAAATAAGGGCCAGCAGTGTGCTGCAGCTACCAAAAAAGTTAATGTAGTTCTAGGCTACATTAGCAGAGAGACAGAATCAAGACCATGTGAACTGTTAATACTGCTTTATAATGCCTATAAGACCACACTTGGAATACTGCAACCAGTTTTGGTCACCATGATGTAAAAAAGAAGTTGAAAGAATGCAGAGAAGAGCAACAAACATGATTAGCGGCCTAGGGGCTAAAACATATAAAGAATGGTTGCTGGAATTGGGTATGTCCAGTTTAATGAAGAGGAGGAGTTGGGTTGACATGAGAGTAGCGTTTCAATATTTAAGGGGTTGCCACAAAGAAGAAGGGGTCACCCTAATCTTCAAAGCCCCTGAAGGCAGGACAAGAAGCAATGGATGGAAACTAATCAGGAAGAGAAGCAACCTAGAATTAAGGAGAAATTTCCTGATATTAGACAATAGAACAATTTGCCTCCAGAAGTTGTGGATGGTTGGTTCAACACTGGAAGTTTTTAAGAAGAGATTGGACAACATTTTTTTTTTCCTGAAATTGTATAGGGCCTCCTGACTGAGCAGAGATTTGAATAGAAGACCTCTAATGTTCTTCCCAACTCTATTATTCTATTACTAGTTCTTGTGGAATAATGCTTAAAATATACTGTAAGGCAGTATCTGTGCTACACAGTCTAAGGGCAATGTCTTCAAAAGGAGAAAGTCACTTCCCACAGCTTCAACTGCTTGGAAATTGGATCTACCTAACCATAGAGTGAGTGTTTGAGTTTACAGATATATTAAGATATGTTCTATTTAGCAAACCATAACTCACTAGGTTCTCACAGCTTGCCAACCTACAATCTATGATTTAAAACCACAAGGATCCATGCATCACACAAAGCTATATATAACAAAGCAAACCAAACAGTCATGTAATGGATTAGAACAAGAGGTAAAATCAGTCCTGACCATTCAATGTTTGTATTCTGGATTTTTCTTATTATGTGGAATTTTGAAATTAAATAAAAGTAAAGCAAAAACAACAATGCCCAGAAGACAGCTCGAATCAACTGAAACATTTCAAAGTTCATAGAAATTAGCCACAGTTTAGAAGCCAGCAGGTTCTATTATGGCTAGGAAAGATTCATGTCACATGAATCTTAGGAAAGAAACAAGTCTACAAATCAGGCATTGGATATGCACAACATATTAAGCTATTTCTTGTGAAGACATTCCTAATAAAAAAATAGTTGTTTATTTTAAAAAAAAAGTACCATCAGCATTTTGCCAGGCATGAAACCATGCATTTAGTTTCTTTATTTAACAATATTAAAATACATGTTAAAAATCGCTATTTCAATTCAATTCACTGATTATCCCACTTAACTGAGAAATCATCTCCATGGTCAGCTAAACCCACCTCTAATCTACTCCTATTTCATATACCTTCTTTAATAAATGTTTTCTCTTCAACTTCAGTATCAATACATGAAATTGTATATTTGAAACATTTCCTTCCAAAGCTCTTCAAGGTGTTCGTCTTTTGCCCTGAAATGTTTTGTACCTTTTTAAATGAAGAATGTTTCTAGATGACACCACAGAAAAAACATCTATTTTAAAAAGAGCTTATAGCAGGGGAGTGTATTGCCAAGGTTGGTAAACTGTGGAAACTGAAGGAGAACTCTATTCCAACCTCTCTATTAATCTGGGAAGACTGAATTGGGCCAGTTCTCTTAACAATGAAATGCGAATAAAATATTCAAGCACATCTGCCAGCTACTACTATGCTCTCTCTAGTGAAGGTGCGATAGTTGAAACTGCTATATTAAAAAAAAATTGTGAGGATGCTGAAGGATGCTTTCCATAAATGTCATTCCATGTAGAGGTGGAAGTGTGTGCAGAGGGCTTTGTTTTTTTATTGTTATTGTTTTAAACTCAATGCACATAAAAATAGGCAGAGCTTCAGTTGTAGAGTTGTGGTCAACATAGTTCTGATTCTTTTGACTATTCCCTCCCAAAATCCCTGGATGAGGAGGGAGGATATAGACGGAGGGGGGGAGGGGGGAGGGAGAAGGAGAGAGAGGGAGAAGCGGAGACAGGAAAATGATATTGAGATGTTAGACAAAGATATCCAGATAGATAGATAGATAGATAGATAGATAGATAGATAGATAGATAGATAGATAGATAGATAGATAGATAGATAGATAGAGACACAGAAAGAAATGATAGACACAGAGATAGATATAGCTAGAGAGACATAGCTAGAGAGATAATAGATATAGATATATATTACAGAGAGACAATAATACAGAGACAATAATAGAGATAATGAGAGGGGGAGAGAGAGAGAGAGAGAGGAGGAAGGGAGGGAGGGAGGCAGGGAGAGTGAGAGCAAGACTTAGATAGCTTAGACTTCTAGACTTCTGGTTTCTAGCATGAGTAGATGAGCGTGACTCCATTTACCCATTAATTAACATTAGTAAAAAGCCTTCTGATCCCTAGATGCTACTGCAGTGTATGGGTGTCAAGCACTGTTAAACAGAGTAGAAAGAAAATGTCCATAAAATAGATATTGCCCTAAATTCTGGTACAACTTAGTGCAATAATGTAAAAGGCTGGTTATGTGCTTACATTAAACCCAGATTTAAAAGCATTAGCACATTACCACTGTGCTCCTGTTTGGCATGTGTTTTATGCCCAATACCCTATTCTGGCACATTAACAATCTGTGTATCCATTCATCAGCCGTACATTTTGAATTGTATATTTATGGCACAGTGCACTTTTCATAGCTGAAAATTAATGAACATGCCTCTCTCATAACAAACAAGCACCTGTGCTGCATAGTTAGTAATCGGAAACAGATTTATTTTTATTAGTGTATATGTGGGCAAAATTTTCTCTCTTTTAAAATATACATACATACATATATACATATATATATAGATATATAGATATAGATATATAGATATATAGATATAGATATAGATAGATAGATATATACATACACACACACACACACACACATATATATATATATATATGCACACACACACAATATCCTCATTGCTCGATTACAAGGGCACAGTTTGCCAGCGGATATCTTTGTTGCAAAAAAATAAATAAATCTTGCTTGTAATTTTTCCCTGCAATATTTTATTTCAGTTTTGACACTAACATAGGATATTATAGGACAGTGGCCCCCAACCTTTTTGTGCCACGGCCCGGTACCGCATCACAAAATGATCCGCGCCCGGCACCGGCATCAGCACACATGGCAAGGCAAGCCGAGTGACCGCCAGCCAGCCGTCCTCGCTTCTCCCCGCCACCTTCAACTCCTCCTTTGTACCTTTGTCGATGGGCTTCGGGACGGCTTTGGGACGGTCGCCGGTTCGCCTTGCCTTGGGTGCTGAAAGAATCCTCGCGCCTTAGTTTTGTTCGGCCGCCCCATTCGATGAAACTAAGGCGTGAGGATTCCTTCAGGACCCAAACGCCGCTTTCCAACCAGAAAAGCTCACCGGAAGCACTTTCTCATCAAAACAAGATGGCGGCGCCCAGCAAACTGGTGGTCTGGTAGAAAATGTTCCACGGACCGGTACCGTCCGCGCCCGGTGGTTGGGGACCCCTGTTAAAGGACATCATCATTCCTTGAGCATACCTACTTTTCCTGGCAAATCACATCCGGAACAGCTATCAGTCAGAGCTGAATTGAAATGGAGCTTTACAGCTAAAGAAGAGGAAGCTCAATTAATAAGGCTGGGCAAATTTTTTAACAGAATAACAGAGTTGGAAGGGACCTTGGAGGTCTTCTAGTCCAACCCCTGCTCAGAAAGGAAACCCTATACCCTTTCAGACAAATGGTTGCCCAAACCCATCTTAAAAGTGTTGGAGCATCCACAACTTCTGGAGTCAATTTGTTCTACTGATTAATTATTCTTACTGTTAGGAAATGTCTCCTTAGTTCTAGGTTGCTTCTCTCCTTGATTAGTTTCCATCCTTTGCTTTTTTTTGTCCTGGCTTCAGGTGCTTTGGAGAATAGCTTGACTCCCTCTTCTTTATGACAACTCCGGCCATAAAGAGATTGAAAGAGATTGTTTGAACATGCAGGAGCAGCCGCAAAGCACTCCTTTTCAAATTGTTGAAACAGCCATGAATTGTCTGACGAGCAATTCTGAGAGCCAGTTTGGAATCATGACAGCTGTAGATGCAGATGCTTTAACTTTGCACTGATAATGTTACCTAGTTTGGCAATGAAATGTCTGCAAGAAAACAACCAAGCTCAGAGAGCATCAAGATGTCACACATGCTTTAATTGTTTGAAAATAGATGTATTCCTAGATCAGGGCTGTCAAACTCCTGGCCCGTGGCCCGCCCTTCTTTCAAAGGATTTGCACAGCTTTGTTCTTTAACATTTTAGGGCCAATATTTTATTTTCTAAATAATACATACATTCAGTTAATGCCCTATTGTTTACTCATGTCCCGAGGTGCTGTTTAAGTAGCTATTTAAAAAAAATGGAGAGGACTTCTTGTAAAGAAACTCTACTACCAGTCCTGACTCTGACAACTTGCCACTAACTAGCTGATGTCACAAAGTTAGTGTGTCATTTTTCAAGCCCTTTCCTTACAAAGTGGTGATCATTAACTTGAAATACTTCCACAAGTCCCCCAGGTTTTGAAGCAGCATTTTCATGGCTCACAGAGGTCGCTCTGAACTACGAGAGGGACAGCAAATAAATTTTACAATAATAACAATAATAATGGCTCAGCAAATTTTACCAGGTCATGAAAGGGATCTGGGTGACTTTGGGGCAGTCACACTTTCTCTCAGCCCAGTTCACCTCACAGGGTGGTGGTTATGGGTGAAAATAGGAAGGAGGAATAATAGATACGTTCGCTGCCTTGATTTGTTTAGAAAAATAATAAAAGGTGGGATATAAATTAAATAAATGTCACTCAAAATGAACCAGAAACTATTTCTCAGGGTTTGGAATCTCAAATCCTGCGTGCCAAAAGTCATCATCCATGGAAGGAAGGAGGTGGATTAGGTTACTTATTGCAACTGTCTAGAATTGCCTTTTAATCTTTAATGACTGGCATATTTAGAATGCTAGAGTCTTTATTTGTTTCAGGTTGATTCGGAGTGGCCAAAGGTTAACCGAGAAGTGTCACAAACCCTCTAATTGTTCCTCAGGTCCCTTCCTTGACAGCTGTCTTTAAAAGGAGGGTGACTCCAGCTTAACTCTTTCTGTATGAAGGCAGATGAAAATCTAAAATCAGTGTAGCAATTAGAACAACCTTAACTAACAGACACTTATCTTGTAACTTGTGCAGGTTTATAAGAACCTGTAAATGTCGTATAAAGGTCATTGAAGAAAGTGAAGCCTTATCATTACAGGAATCAACCATTTGCCATTTGAAAAATAACCGAACTCTGGATGTGCGTGTGTTTATGTGCACGCATTTGTATATACAACCACAGGCACACACACACAGAGAGAGAGACTTGGTACTCCTCATTTAATAACCCCAATCGGGACTGGCCATTCATTTGTCAAGCGAAGGAGTCACCAAGGGAAACCACGACTGCTTATGGTCTTATTTCAGCTCTTCTAGGCTTTTGTAAAGCAGCAAAGGTCACACATGCGAAGATTGGTGGCAAAGTTACTTCTTCCTCAATGCCATCACTGCCAATGGTCACTAAATGAGTCAGTTACTAAAAAAGAACCATACGGACAGACACAGACACACACAGAATTATGCATATCCAGGAGTGAGATTCTACAGGTTTGCATCTATTCACTAGAACTGATTGTTAATATTCTAAGCAGTTCGGAGAACCGGTTCTTAGAAGAAATTACTGGCCTAATCCTGTAAGGAAGGCAGGAAGGAAACATTCTGGTGTTGCTTACAGAAGCTGCCTCTCTGTTAACCCTTATTACATTCTTAGCAGGACTAGACTTCCTGTCTCTGAAACTTCTCTGGAGTTTTTCCCCCTCCTTTGCTGATACTTTGCTTGTATGGAGTGACCATTCAAAGTTACAATGGCACTGAAAAAAGTTGTTGCAGCATCCCCACAGTCATGAGACGCCAGTCCAGGAGATGTGTGCCTCGATGTGAGTGATGTTGAGTTGGCCACGCCCAGCCAGTCACATGACCACCAAGCCATGCCCACCAACTAAGCCACGCCCACAGATCTGGTTGTTAAAATATTTGAATCCCACCCATGTGCATATCTATCCCCTTATAGATGCAAGGGCAACATATCTTATGTGTATTGTGATCTTTACAAATGCACCTTAAAATTTAGAAATGAATTCTATCTTCATAAAACAGAGAAAGACAGGAGAGAGAGAGAAAAAACCAGGTTAGATAACTGCCAGAAGATCAGGCACAGTAGGTGCATTCTAAGTCCCCTCGATTAAACTACCTTCTGTCAGGACCTCACAAGCATGTTTTCTCTGTGGCAACCCCTGCCCTCTGGAATATCATCCCTCTAGAAATGCATATAGTTCTCACCCAGATAATATTCAAACTATTGCTGAAAAGCTGGCTGTTCCCAACAGTCTTGTAGGCTGCGAGATTCTGGGAACTTCTATTACAATACACTGGGAGGCACCAGGTCAGGAAAAGTTGCAATGACACAGAAACGTGTGGCTATCCTCTGTAGAATTCCAGATGGGAAAGAACTTTAAAACTTTATTTCATTCATTGAAATATTTCCAGCTTATATGGAAAGAATTGTAATCAAATGGTTACCTATTACTGTCTCTGGTGCCCAAGACGTTGCTTATTTTAGTTTTAAATTATGGAACATTGGAAGGGGCAAAGATTCTGAAGTTTGGGAAAGACCAAAACTATTCCACAAATTCTGATAATTGTTAGTGTGTTGTTGTTGCTGCTATTCATTTTTTCCAGGACATATAAAATGACATAATAGACACCATGATTTTTTGTAGTCCACTGCCAGATATCCTATAATAAAGTATTAGAAAAGTATATCTTTCTTTCAATCAGTGCAATTTCAAAGTGTAGTAGGAATATTAAGTATGTTTACTGCTTTGAGTTATGTACAGATATCTATATCTGTATCTGTATCTCTCTCTCTCTTTCTCTCTGTGTGTATATGTGTGTGTGTGTGTGTGTGTGTGTGTGTGTATGAATGAATGAAAATATAATAATAATAATAATAAAATGCTAAAAAGAACAACATGAGCAAAGAAGAATCCTTCCACAAAGATGAAATTATTTACATTTTTGTTCCCTGACAAAATAATTCCTAACAGATCAGCTTCATCTACACAAGTATAGTTTTTAATAGAAACATTGAATATGGATGCTTAAAATTCATATATATTCATATGTTTGGGAATATTCATATATCCTCCCAAACCATAGTTTCTTCTATTCTTTTTATCTCTTGATCTGTACAGGATGTGTGTTTTCAATGGGCTGTTTACACGTGGGTAACTGAGCATGCACATCCATGCATGTATCTGAGAAATATTGAAACCGTCAAATCAAATCAAATGTTCTGCTTGGAATGTGATCTCTAGCACAGTCTCCCCTAAGGCTAACTTTAGCCCTTAGCCAGGAAAAAAGTTGAGCGCAGATGATCAAAGGGTATTTAAACATTCTGGAACCAGTCAAGCTTTGCTTTGCTAAAACACCTTACAATTATGCTTGTACCAGCATTGATAGTGGGACCACCTCCTTCCCCTTGGCCATCTAATGGATTTATAATGAGTCATTTATTGTAAAATCCGGAATGCTTTATCAATAAAGGCAGCCAAATGACATTTATTGCATTATATAGTCCTCAAAGTATAGAGTACTTTGAGAAAACATTTATGTATGTAAACATCCTATATTTCTCAAATCATAGACCACTTTGGAAAACATTATAAATGTGGGCCTATATTCATAGGCATATATTCACAGTGACAAGAGAGGGGAAATGCAACAATTAGTTTCAAAATCTGCCCCCCCCTCCCTCTCGACCCCTCTCTTTGTTCATGGGGGGTTTGTGTGAGGTTATGAAGAGCACAAGCCTTAATGACATTTGCACACCCATTGTTGTTCACCTGTCAATGTAGGTAAGACTAAACATTTTAGAGAACAAAGAAATTGAATCAGAGAGTTACTTGAGATGAATAGATTATGGGAAGATTATGACCTAGTATATTGTAACTTAGATGTTTCACTCATTTAAAAATGTATGGATTGTGGAATGAGCAGCATCAGTAAAAAACAAAATTATTCATATGTGATCTCAATTACTTAAGGTTGTTGTGGCCCATAACTTTCTTTGGGAAAGCCTTTAGGAGGGTACATAGTAGGTAAAAGCTTACCTGGAATGTCTATGGAGATTCTCAATCATCTAGGTCGTGGTTGTCCCCAAGGTATGTTTTTCAAAAAACAACAACTGGGCTTACTTGGTTTTCTCTCGAAGACATTTCACTTCTTATCCAGGAAGTTTCTTCACTTCTGACTAGAGCACTTTAGTCAGAACTGAAAAAGCTTCTTGGATGAGAAGCGAATAGTCTTTTCAAGGGAAAACAAAGTAAGTCCAGTTGCCTCTTGAAAACACACCTTTGGGACTTACCTGGAACCATTTTTTTACACACATTTCATCATATTCTGTAAATTGGGACAAGCAACCTGGTGATTGAATGAGCTGGTGAATGGATTTGAGCCCTGAAATTCCACTCTGGATAAAGAGAAGGACCTGGCAGCACCAAAAATTGTTCCATTGCAGACTCCCTATGAGAAAATTGTAAAATGGGGGAGGGATGTCTCTGGGGACTGGGGGTTAGAACTCTGAAAAGTGAGGAGTTAGCTGTGCTCAAGTTACAGTTTGGAGCTTTCAGACACTGGGTTTGCCCTCTTCTTTTCTTAATAACTTCTGGAAATGCCTTCTTGACTGCTTTTGGGATATTAAAAACATGACAAATTTCAGCACACCTCCTTCAGTCCTTAGCAAACAAATTTTCATGTAAGTTTAAGGACTTCAAAACAGTATTCTGAACTAAACGGCAAAAGGATCATTAGAATGTTGATTTTGGAAAGTTGTAAATGGACTAAGATGCCAGATGGATTAGAAATAAGACTTTATTAAATTAATTATAAGAATCCTTCCTGTGGACTGTTCAAAATCCTATTAATTGTATATAAAGATTTTGAATCTAACTATAAGAAATCTTCCCATGGGAAAATGTTGTGAATTAGAAAAAAACATGATAAGAGGAGATTTTGAAAGCTGGACATTAGAGGCAACCAGAAAGAACTAAATATGATAATTAAAGGAGAAGAAACCTACTAATGCAGAAAGAATTTTAACTTTGGAAGAATCCAAAGATATTTGAGAACAACGGACTAAGAAATTTTTCTTAAGATTTTCTGCTACCATAAAATGGATAGCAGACCCATAAAGAGGAGGCAGAAGAGAATTCAACTAAAAATCAGGCTTTTTTGGATTTATATTACAAGTCTTGTTAAAAGCAAAAAGAAGGAATATAAAGCTGGCTTACTCGATCAAGGTTAAAATATATGTGATATTTTTTCTAGGAGATCTTAATGGATTTTTCTTGACCAAATGATGAGACTTTAAAATTTGTTTAGAGATAACACAGGAAAATATATTTTTGTTATATTTTCAGAGAAAGTGATAAACTATGGTGTTAAAAGTAGAGGAAAAGCTTATAAAGATAGCTTATTTGATTAAGATGTATAATATAAATAATATATAGATGTTATTTATGGTACATGTTAAATTTGTGAAGGATTTTCTGAGAGGAAAATAAGAAATCAACTTGTGGCATACTCTTTGATGGGATTAAAGATCAAGTTTCTTAATATTCTATCTTCAGGAATAGAGATTGATCTTAATACTTTACAATAAGCCAGAAAATGGCTTATTTCATGTTGGTTCTTCAATCCATGATTAAAACAGTACTTAGTTAAATAAGGCACAGTGGCTTCATTCCCATGTAACAGTATAGTTTGCAAATGACTGCTTCACAAATTGGGCTTACAAAATCTAAGGAAATGTCATGATGACTTTGCATGATGACTAAAGAAATTGTTTTCAGAACTTGAGAGAACTCATAATTGGTGAACTGTACTTATAAAAGGTCAGATACTTAAAGGTATGCTGGATCTTTAAATTTCAAATTATTTAATTCCAGAGTTTGGGGGCAGTTGTGTAACTCTCTTAGCTTGACTTAGCCTCTCTGGGTCTGTCTTAAAAAATCATGACATTTTTAGGATAGTTGAAGATATCAAAAGGGAAGGGAGAGAGGAAGATGGATTAACATTTACAAGGAAAGTTTAAAAGACTTAAGCAGACCAAGAGATTTAATGTTGGTCTTGCTAGGAATAACACAGGAGGAAAAAAAAATTACTAATATAGTCATAAAAGAAACAGGATTCTAGGACTTGAGGGTGGCCTTCGGGGTGGAATCAATCTGTTTTCATAAAATACAGATTAAATTCTCATTATGAAACAATAAGTAGAATTATTATTCCTCCTGCACATGATCCAATATATTGTGAAACTTGCAGCTGGGCTACCCGTTTCTCCAAACAGGAAGGTATGTCATTTCAAGTATTCAAAACAGATTTTTACATATTCTGCAAACAAAGCTTTTTCAACAAACCTATCATATCAGTGAAAGTTGCCAAATACATTCTTACGGCATTGTTACCAACTAATTCAGGAAATGTGGCTGTTCACATATTCATCAAAACACAGATTTTATACATACATACATACATACATACATACATACATACATACATACATATTAAGGACTTTAAAAAAAGCCACAGATGCCATGGCTGCTTCCTAAAACTGCAGTCCAGATTAATGAGGTATTCAAAGCTGAAAGACTGATTTTCTTCTAGATCTTTATTTTAAGTCCAAGGTTGGGACTTTAGAAGAAAAACCCATGCCATGGATCCAAAATGCTGGAAGCAATTATTTTGACTGTTATTCTAATGGAATATGCTGATTTTTGGAAAGGCCGGGTGCATTTTTACATTTTGATTTCAGCATTATGGCTGTGGAATAGGTGTGGTAGCTTTTGAAATGTAAGCTCACTGTTTCTGGAGTCAGTGAACCATTGCTGACAGGGCTGACTAGTCAGAAGCAAAACTGGCTAGTTATAAAACTACTATAGTATATCCTTTATCTCGTACACATTTAAAGGATTTACCTATCTATCCCACTGCAGACCTACTCATTGAGTAGAAGCCAACAGCATATGATTGTGTTAATTAATCTGCTATTGTGAGTAAAGGAACAGCTGCAGTAGTCTCGTGGATATGTTGTCAAAAGAAAACAATATAATGTTAAGCTTCTGACTGCATATTCGGTTACAAAGCAGGTTTACGATAAATTAGATGCATAAATCACAGATCATTTTTTTTATAATCATCATCATAATAAATAACATTTGACCTTTTAAGAGAGAGGTTTCAGCATAGTTCATTTCAGCTTGAAATATGCTCTGAACGGCAATACTTAAACTGCAGCCTCAATTCTTTGTTTAGAAAACAAACATTTCCCCGGAAATGATAGGGAAATGGTATGAGCTGCAGACGCAACCTCACACTCTTTGAGATACACTGTCGATTGAATAAAGAACAGAATCCAAAATATCAAGTTAAAAGAAAGGATTATAGGTTTCCTGGCCATGCCCCCCCACCTTCCAATGAAAACACCCTTTGGAATATTGTATAGCAAGGCAGAAGAAAAAAAGAGCTTTCATTATGTGAAAAGAAACTTTCTCTGTTGACATAGGATTTGATCTTTCCTGGCTAAGGAAAACGATTCAGAATATGCTTTCCCCTTCTCTTCAAAGTAGAATTATTATAATCCTGTAATTCAGACACAGTCAATGTCAAAATAGGTTTATCTTTTTAAAAAGTGAAATGCAAGTCTTCCTTCCATCCCTCCGGCCACGAAAAGTATCGAAGATCCCGTTACTAAGCACTTTAGCCAAGAAGGACAGGATTATGACCTTATGACTGGTAGATATTTTGTGTTGTTGTTGTTCCGATAAGCATTTCTTCAGAACAAATTATGTTACTCTGAATGATAGCACTTTATGCACGGATTTGGGTACTCAGTTTCTAGCAAAGGAGTAGGGGAGTAGCTGCTTGGGACAATAGCATCACAGGGGACATTTGTCTTCTGTCCTGCCCACCCTAAGCCATCAGTAACGTCACTTGACTCCCTAGGAAATATTTTATGAACACAATGCAAATGTACCCCCTCGCCAGGGACTGGAGATGCATTGTTCAGATTTCTACTGGTTTAATTGATCAGATAACTGTTATTCTCATATCTGGCCAATTCCCATATCAGCATTTTCTGTTCTTTATTATAGCACAAAAATAAAGAAGGCCGTACAAATAAACAGTCACAAAAGTTTTTGAAGGTGACAGACATGCTATGAAAGCCAGTTTTACTATATGGCTAGCAACAATGTTGAGATGTTGTATACAGGGAGGAAGGCAACAGACTGCCTCACTTCTATTACTTCTGATCATTTTTCAGCAAGACTGGTCCTTATGAGAACCACAGTGCAAAACAACACCTGGAGGAAACCTATATTTGCCCTATATCGGCTAGAAGTGCTTGCTCCATGGGCTCTTAAAAACCACTTGTAAGCTTTATGATTTAATTTATGAGACTTGGCCAAACAACTTAGATTGGGTTTTACCATGCTAGAGTGCTCTAAAGGGGGTTGGGTCTACGAAAGTCATGATAGGCATTTTGAGACCCCATCATTTTGAAAAGGCAGTTTTCTATTACATTACAATAATTTTCTAAGATCCCCTGTCTCCAAGTCTATCATTCTATAACAGTCGTACACAGTGAGGTAGATCCAACTCCAACAGTTCCTTCTATCTTTGAAGATACCTGAGGGATCACCTTTTTCCAAGAGTCTCTACCTGTCTAATCAGATGGAGCAGAATTGGCAACGCTGCAGATCCCATCAGCCAGAGTGTCAGTTGGCAGGGAGCGGAAGTGGCTGTTGCTCTGTGAAACATCTCTGCTTCAGAAATTAGAAGAGCCCCCAACCTTGTGAGCCTTTTGTAAACAATAGCAATAGCACTTAGATTTCTAGACTGCTTCATGGTGCTTTTCAGCCTTCTATAAGAGGTTTACGGAGTCAACATATTGCCCCCCAGCAATCTGGGTCCACATTTTAACCAACCTCAAAAGGATGGAAGGCTGAGTCAACCTCGAGCCAGTGGGAATTGAACTGCTGAACTGCTGGCAGCCGTCAGTCAGCAGAAGCGGCCTGCAATACTGCATTCTAACCACTGCGCCACCACGCCCCTAAAAACCTGGATATGTTCCCTTGCCCGGGGTCCTGAATATATCAAGGGTTTCCTGGCCATATTGCTAACCAGCCAAGTATCTTGCTGCTATGCATATTTATTTTGGATGTTTTGATTATTTATCATTATTTTTTATTGTTTTAAAATGTTTTTTAGTATTTTCATGGAAATGCATTTTTCAATTGTAAGCTACCTAGAATCATTGACTTGTGATGGGTGGCTATAGAAATTGAATGAATAAATACAGGTGGTCCTCGACTTACAATAGTTCATTTGGTGACCGTTCAAAGTTACAACGGCACTGAGAAAAGTGACTTTTGATTGTTTTTCACACTTACAAACATTGCACCATCGCCATGGTCATGTGATCAAAACTCAGATGCTTGGCAAGTGACTCCTATCTGTGACTTTTACAGCGTCCAGAGATCACGCAACCTTAAGATTCCCTTAATAACCGTGTCACTAACTTAATAACTGGAATGATTTATTTAACAACTCTGGCAAGGAAGGTTGTAAAATGGGGCAAAACTCAACAAATGTTTTGCTTAGTAGTAGAAATTTTGGGCTTGACTTTGGTTGTAAGTCGAGGATTACCTGCAACTCTAGTCCAACAAAATACCTATCCATGGATATAAGAGCCGGTATGATGTTGTAATTAAGGGGCTGAGCTGGGGGATGGAGAGATGAGGTTATTTTTTAGGTATGGAAACTGGGTGGATACCTTTGGGCCAATCTGTTGCACATAATACACACTGCAGTAGGAATACTGAATTGCCAATCTTTGGGGTAAGGTCATTAGAATAACACTTTGTGTCTTTAATCAAGCTCCGAGAATTCATGAGCATCATTAGTCACCCGGGTTGATGACTTCATTGAGGTTGATTGAGGAGGGGGCCTTCATTATTACTCTGTATTATGTTTCATTTTCCAAATCAAAATCCTAAAACAAAATAATTTCCTGAGCTTTTTTCTTCTTCCTTTTTTTTTTTAAAGAAAAAAAGCTTGATTAAAAAAAAAACACTGTTGTGGGCTGAAACCAAATTCCTGGCATTATCCATTTTGCAAAATATGCCATAACTGTGGGAAGGCAAAGAGATATCTTTTTTCAGGATAGGAATTAATGCAGTTTTTAGGAACACAATAGTTTCTTTTTAAGTTATAAGGAAGAATAAAGAAGAGAAAAAGGAAGAAGTGAACATATTACATTTTTTTTCCATGAGGAAAACATAACAAAATCATTCATTTTATAAGAGAGTTATGTTAATGAAAGGAATTAAAAGCTGACCCTGGAAGTAAGAGTAAAAGAGAGAAAGAGAGAGGGGGAGAGGGGGAGGGAGGGGATAAGAATATTTTGTAATGTGAAACAAAGATTTTCCAGACTCTTTAGAAACTTGGTTGCTAGCTGGAAAAGCAGAAAGTCCCATAGCCTTAAAATCCTGAGACTTTCCTTCTGACTCCTCTACATGGTATTTTATTCCTAAGTTTTCTGAAATTTAATTTCTAAACTAGGCAGGTTGCTTAAACAAAATTTGAGTAACAAGACTAGGCATTTCTAAATTCATGTAGGAGAGATGGGATAAAAATATTAAAAAGATAAATGTGTATTACAAACAGAAAAGAATATAATTCCCTATTTTGGGGACATGATGTCAAAAATCAGTAGAGAAAAAAGTGCTTAGTTCATCTGAAGAAAAACACAAGAAATGTGATAGATTGATGCAACCACAATAATTATGGATGTTGCTTTAGCAATGATTAGACACTTGACTGAAGAGCAAAACATAGTTTAGGATACCCATCCATAAGGCCAATATCTACCTTAATAGCAACTAACAACAACAACAGTTAAATAAGAACATGTGAACTTCTTCTTAGCAGGGACAAAAGTGAAGTTATTAGCAGATTGTAATGTAGTAACTAAAGAAAATTGGTTTAGATTCCCATCATTTAACTGACTGGAAGAAAAAGCAGAGGATAGTCTTGAACATGGACAAACATGGACATGGCTTCCAAAGCTGACACTTTGGCCAACAAAATCTTTGGCATCTTCTGCCCCTTTCATGATGTTAGCAAAGGAGTTTCTTTTGGCAGTTCTCAGGTTTTCCTTCCCAACCTTAGTCCTCATGGAATGATCCTTCATCTTTAAGGTCTCACTTGACTTCTTATCCCTTTTGCTGTAACTGACCACCACTCTCTGTCTGGAAATTAAGCATCTTAAGGAAGGTGCCTTTCCTGAGAATCTACTCAACTTCAGAAAGTCACCACTGTTGCCCTAGGTTAGCCTTCTGCATCCCCAAAGAAAGAGGTCCTGCCCCAAAGAAAATTGCTTTCAGATAAACACATCACAGATGGTGCTAAATCTCCTTTGCTGAGTCTTTCCAACCCAACTGAATGTTAGAAAGAAACGATAGAGTTATATAGAAATTATGTAATATTGTATGTACAACTATGCTTAATTCTTTCCTAACTGTAAACATTTGGAAATCTTCCCTTCTTTCTGAGCCTGTTCAGCACCAGAGAACATATCCCACACAAGATGTGGTTGTTGCCAGCAGGAAAGTGACTAAAGCCTTGTCTTTGGGGGGAGAGAGAAAGAGTGGAGAAAAAGTTATCAATCAATTTGACAAGTCATCTCAGTTATATGAAGAAATATATACCAGGAGGCAGTAAATGCTGCCAAAATTAGAGAAGAGAAGCACACATGCACAGAGGATGAAATAATTTAAGATGAATTAAACCTACCATTGATTTCTGGTGAAATACAAACTTACAGGAAAGTTAACATGGCATGTAATTCTAAGGCTGAAACAAATATTTAAATGAAATCTTTTCATCCTAAAATCAGAGAGTATGTGGGAGAAATTTATTTTGATTTCACATTTTGGGACCCCTTTTTGTCACTTGCTTAGGAGCCACAAGTCTATGCATTTCTCCTTACTCATCAGAAGCAATTCTCTCTTCACCTTCACTCAGATGTCTCTACATGGCAAGATCACACTGGTTATAAAGTACTAACAAAGGTAAAACTAGAAGTAAAGGAGTCCCTGCGGATTTTACTCTGCTAGTTGTTGTCAACTATAGGAGGAGGTACTCATCTCCCTTTCAAGGCCATGGAGCCAACGCTGTCCGAAGACATTTCTGTGGTCAGGTGGCCAGCAGAATGTCATGGAGCACTGTTACCTTCCCACCTAAGTGATACCTATTTATCTACTTGCATTTGTGTGCAGTAAAACGGCTAGGTTGGCAGGAGCTGGGGCAAGGGCCGGAGCTCACCCGTTGCATGGGTGCTTGGGTCTCAAACCTCGACTGTCAACTTTCCAGCTGACAAGCCCAGCGTCTTAACAAGTGAACCGCCATGCTACCCTGTTAACATAATACCATTAGGATTATTGCAATGTTAAGTAACAGAACAAAGCTTGTAGCATAAAAATTAGCAGCATCTCCTAGGTTCAGTTCCAGGCATCTCTAGACTGGAATTGTAAAACTTCCATCCTGAAATCCTGCAATCAGTACCTAGATATTGGGTTGGTTGGGTCTACAGTCATATCTCAGTACTCAACTGCTTTTAAACTCATTGAATTTGGTACCCCTAAATGTTGTCCTGGTATTCATTGTTTGATGGGTATTTAATGCAAAAGCTAGAACTTGCCAGTGTCCGTTGCCTCAGTCAAAAGGGAGCTAGCCCTTGTCTCGTGCAAATCCCCTTGCAGTCTTATCTTAATTTCTGTGGTCAGTTTGTATATTTTCAAAGACTTTCCAAGAAACCAATATTTTTGTCTTCTGATAATTTGTGTTTCATTGCAAGGCATCTCAGGCTCATCCTTATCCCAACACGAGCAGCACATACCGTTTCAGCATCCTCTGCATAGACTAACACATTAAATTTTCCCATTTCGGATCAGAAGTGGGATACAATTCCCACTTAGGGCATGTACCATTCTATTCACATCCATATTGAAGCAAAGCAATGCCAGGATATATTTCTGTTTTACCCTCTTCTGAGCAGGGATGTATTTGGCTCTTTGTGACTATCACCATTTGGTTAGTGTTCACTGAGAATCTTGCTTGGAAATACTGTATTTGTGCAGCTTTCCCCGGCACCATCAAAATTCCACAGATTGATTCTTGCTCTCTGTGAGCTTGTTCTCCAACAAGCACTGTCACAAAATAAGACAGCAAGCATTGCCTTGTGCTAAAGCTATTACCATATGGATGGCATGCCTAATGAGGCCTATTTTGAATGACCGCTTTGGCCTTTCGTTTTCTTATTGTATAGCGGGGTAGTAGTTTACAGCTATTGTGTGGCAGGCCACAAATAAACTCTCCAAAGTCCAGCTGCAGAATCAATTTACAAGTACAACTGTCCAAGAGGATGTTTCCAGATCAGCAGAACTAAAATGAAGGGAGGACAATGAATGTTTCTGAATTCCCCAACACCTGTACCTACTTGAATCATTCCCCAAAGCAAAGATATTTGGATTTGATTACAACAACAGAATGAGAAGTGAAGCAAAAGAATAAAATGATAGGGTGGGGTGGTTTTTTTTTTGTTTTTTTTTGTTTTGAAGAACACTAGTCATTTCTCATCATGAAATCAATTAAAAAAAAAAAAACCTTGCCACCATAATCTATATCAGCATAATTTTCATAGTTATATAGGAGAAAAATTAAAGAACTATGCTCAAACTTCATTCATTAATAGCAGTTGGTGTTGGACATTTGATTCATTGCTTTATTAACTCAAAACCAGAGGTGGTATTCAGCAGGTTCTGACCAGTTCTGGAGAACCGGTAGTGGGAATTTTGAGTAGTTTGGAGAACCGGCAAATACCACCTCTGACTGGCTCCGCCCCCATCTATTCTCCGCCTCCCATTGAGTCCCAGCTGATCAGCTGGGTCTTCGTTTGTTGCCCTGCCCAGGAGAACGGTGCTGGAAAGCAGGTCAGTGGGGTGGGGAGGGAATGGGATTTTGCAGTAACCTTCCCCTGCCATACCCACCAAGCCACGCCATGCCCACAGAACTGGTAGTAAAAAATTTTGAATCCCACCACTGCTCGAAACCCGTAACTTTTGTGGAGCAAAACTGAGACACTGGTTGACATTAAAAAAAAACAAAAAACATGGTATATCACTGTGCAAGTAGTCTGGGAAAGGTTTTATATAGACAGATGAAAATTTTCTTTTTAAGAATAAACAGGGCTGAACCATTCAGAGATTCAGGAAGTAACAGACACCATGAAAATTTGTTGACTTGACATGGATGATCAAAAATCCATAACTACAAATGAAATAAAGCAGACATTTCTACAAGATGATTGCCAAAATTGATCGACCCCCAAAATGGGTAGTGGTGAACTAAACTCTCCTGATTTTATATTGAGAAACCTGTTTAAGAAATTGTTTTATTCTTTTGCTTCTTGTTCTGAAGAACTTAGCATACAGTATGGTCTTATTGCATCTTCCTTGAAAACACACCTGACTTCAGATGTTTTGATTTTTTTAAAAAAATTCTCTCATCTTTGATCCTGTTTCATAAGGACTACTTGCCTCTAGCCCAACTAATTGGCCACCCAGAGCCCTAAAAAATAGGACTCCACCGACAGCATCACATCCCTCACAGCCAAGTTGGCCCCATTTATATAAGTCGTGCCAATGTGAATTCTGATAAGCCAGGACAAAGTTGAGTTGATTTGGAAATTGAGTTCCAACCCAATGTGATCCAATTCCCAGTTCAAATCAAATTTCCAAATAGGAAGTTGCAATTTGAATCACATTGGCAAATTGGGCTGGATAAGTTTGAACCAATCTGATGGTCTGGAAGGTTTAGAGCATACAAAAATGTCCCTCTCTCTTTTTTCCCCAAAATGTTTGATTTCTCCAATTGAATCAGGGATCTGAAATAAAGTTATTCCACTCAAAACCAATTCCTCACTATTTTCTATTTTTCCTATGCTGCTAGAATACAACAAGATACAGCATGACAAAACAATAGTCTCAGTCTTACTGCCAAACCAATATTATTTAAGGACTGGGAAAGAAATCTTGACATCATCGAAGAAGACCATCGTCAAGTCAAGAATTGAACTAAGGTGCACCAGAAGTTATACATAATTATTACTTGTGAAGTGTTAGTACCATTTTATAATGCCTCAGTAAGACCACACATGGAATATTGCATCCACTTTTGGTTGCTATGATATAAAAAAGATATTGAGATTCTAGAAAGAGTGCAGAGAAGAGCAACAAGGATGATTAGGGGACTGGAGGTTAAAACATGTGAAGAGCAATTGCAGGATTGGGTATGTCTAGTTTAATGAAAAGAAGGACTAGAGGTGACATAATAGCAATCTTCCAATATCTAAGGGACTGCCACAAAGAAGAGAGGGTCAATGTATTCTCCAAAACATCTGAAGGCAGGACAAGAAGCAATGGATGTAAACTAATCAAGGAGAGAAGCAACCTAGAAATAAAGATAACTTTCCTGACAGTGAGAACAATTCATCTGTGGAATGACTTGCCTTCAGAAATTGAAGATGCTCCATTCCCGGAGGTTTTTAAGAACAGATTGGCAAATTTGTCTGAAATATTATAGGAGTTCCTGCTTGAGCAGGGGGTTGGCTTAGAAGACCACCAAGGTCCTTTCCAACTCTATTATTCTGTTACTTTTATTAAAATAGTATTCATTCATTCTCTTTCCTTTGGTGCAGGTGCATACATTCACTACTTCGCGTCATTTCCAAAAGTACTATGACAGTTTGCAATGCTGGCCAATCCATGGCAAATACATTTTGGGCCATATGGTATGAAAACCGAGATCCTTTCCTTTCCCCCTCCCTTCCCTTCTAAACAGCTGGGTGAGTAACTACAAGGAAAAGACAGTTAGCAGCTGCGTGCTGTTGTCATTACTTTGATGCTGCTTAAAGGAATCTAAACCTTACACGCCTGAGATTAGAAGCAACGACTGTTCCTCTCCAAATATGAGAGAAAACAGCGATGGGAGCTATAATTATGTTTTACAGGTGTCATCAGAACAATGGCTCCAACTTTTACTCACAATAAACACATTCTTGTGCTATTTTGTGACCATTTTTTTTCAAAGGCCTTCTTGGGAAAAAGGTATTACCGTACAAAGGCAATGGCGCTAAATAAGCATGAAAAGGACTCTTTAAGTAGGATCCCTTTCATATTCAGCTCACCTGGGTGTTTCTATGATTAACTAAGCTCTATGGAAGCATTCACTTACAGACGGGTACAGTTAAATCCACCCTCTTCTCCCTCCGAGACCAACCAACTTACTGTCATCTTGAATAGAAGTCGGCAAAAAGATTCTGTACCAACACTCAGCCCTTAAGTGCTTATGGAGGTCAATGAAAAAAAAAAGGACTAAGGGTGAGATGATAGCAGCATTTTAATATCTAGGGGGCTGAAGAAGAGAAATCAACTTATTTTTCAAAGCACCTGATGGTAGGTAGGACAAGAAGCGATGGATGGAAAATAATCAAAGAGAGAAGCAATCTAGAACTATGGACAAATTTCCTGACAATTGGAACAATTAATTAGTGCCTCCAAACAACTTGATTCCAGAAGATGTGGGTGCTTCAACACTGGAGGTTTAAGAAGAGATTGGACAACCATTTGTCTGAAATGGTATAGGCCAGCTTGGACTAAAAGATTGTCAAGTTCCCTTCCAACTCTATATAACAGAATAACAGAGTTGGAAGGGACCTTGGAGGTCTTCTAGTCTAACCCCCTGCTCAAGCAGGAGACCCTATGGCATTTCAGACAAATTGTTGTCCAATCTCTTCTTTAAAACCTCCAGTGTTGGGGCACCCACAATGTCTGGTGGCAAGTCGTTCCACTCATTAATTATTCTTACTGTCAGGAAATTTCTCCTTAGTTCTAAGTTCATTCTCTTCTTGATTAGTTTAGTGGCTATCATGTCATCCCTAGTCCTTCTTCTATTGTTCTGTTATCACACCACTGGAAACCCAGGCTTAACACCCAGTCTGCTGAGTGGCAAATGAGACATTAGCTTCAAGGATAGATATCTTTGTCTTCCTTTGCTTTCCCTCCACTGCATTACCATTATTTGAAATTTCCAAAGTGTAGTAGTAGAAGAAAGACTCCTATAGATTATGGATAATGCTTCCTGAAGAAACTCTGCTAACAGCAATTAAGAAGACAACATAAAGTCACAGACCTTTGATGGAACTCAGCCATAAAAGAGTCAACAAATGCACCCATCATAAATGTATAGAATTGCCTTGAATTTCCTATAATAGGTGATCCAGTGCTTCCTTGTTGAAGAAATCAAATATTATAAATTAAGATGTGTGAGTGTATCTGCATATTTCTACAGTTATTCCCACCACATTAATCACCATTTTTCTGGATTCTCTCCTACCTGGATCTTTCATAAAACAGTATTAACAATAATGAAAATACAAAGTTTTTAACCTTTACCAAATGCCAAAAATTATTCTACAATTTAAATAAACCCCTTTGCTATTTTGTTGTTTTGTTTTTATTTATTTATTTGGCCAACAATCCTTTTCAAATACTTACTTCAGCTGTGGCAACCCAGCTGATGAGCAAGTTTGATTATTATTATGGGAGGGATTTTTGTGTGTGTGTATTTTTAAACTTGCAATAATTGCCAGATTCCGTAATCATGACCAGCTTAATTTCAACTGATCCTTTTTAACAAATTTTAAAATAAAAGAGAGGAGGGAAATATGGCTAAAATAATGCATTAAGGTTGCAAAACACAATGGAAAAAAAGCCTTAATCAGTTGGAATAACTCCAATAAAACAGTAGGTAGCTAATACCAGTCATCATTTGAACAAGGGATGGGGCATGTCAAGGATGTAAATTATGTGGGAAACACAATAAAACACCATCAATAGAAGTGGACCTGCTCACCCACCCTTTAATTGTATAGTGTAAGTATACAACATGCTTGGTCACTCAATACAGCTGGCAGAGATGCTGCAAATGACACCCTCCTTTAAATGTGAGTAATTTCACACTGTTGTACTCCTTTCTGCTCTTTGTCTTGTCCATCATGGCTTATTTACCAACATATACTTAACCAAGAGAAACGGACACACACCAACATGGAATTATCCAACCAAATTGGGTAATACATGGGCCAAAGCCAGAACACTGGAATAGTAGCTTGCAAAAAAAGTGTGTGTGTGTGTGTTACTTTTATATTTGTCCACTTAATGATAGATCCATTACATGGATAACAATGGAGCAAACAGGTACATTACAAAACATCGGTTTGTAGTGGGAGTTGAATGGGTGGAAATAAACTGTCTTCATTATGTTTAGTTATGGGAAATGGAAATTTCTGTCACCTGACCATTACACTCTGGGTATCTGTGGAATATCTACTGGTGCACATCTGTGATATAAAACTTTCTTTGAGCACATGGGCAGCACCCATTGCCTACCTTACTAACTTCCAAAAGTGTTCACTATATCGCTAAGGACACCAGAATGTAGAATCTGCCTAATTCAGCAATTTCTCTCTCGGATGCATAGTGGAACTCCTTCAAATGTATCAGCATTGCAGAATGGAGGGGAGGGGAAAGGAAGGAAGGGAAGGGACTGGACTGGAAGGGACTGGATTAGATTAGACTAGACTAGGTTTATTGGGCAAGTGTGATTAGATACACAAGGGATTTGTTTCTGGTGCAGAAGCTCTCACTGTACATGCAAAGCAACAGAGTAATAATAATCATAATATGATGCCAGTAAGGATGAAAGGATAATAATACTAAATCCGTACTACATGAGTAAATATATTTAGGCATAAAGACAGTGTTGTGGGAGGTGTTTAACAGAGTGATAGCACAAGGGGAAAAAACTGTCTCTGTGTCTAGTTGTTTTGGCATGCAAATGCCCTATAGTGGCATCCTGAAGGGAGTCCGAAGGAAATATGAACGCATAACTAGAATATGATATTGTTATATGCTATCAGATCTGGGTGAACTCTTAGCAAGCACACAGAGAGGCTTTCTCCAGGATGGCCCAAATTCAACATTGTCTTTTAAGATCTTCCAACAGTCCCTCCACTGCCAATGTATTCAAGTCTATCCACCTTGCTTCTGTTGTCATCTTCTCTTTCCTTCCATTTTCCACATGATTATAGAAGTTTCAAGGGAGCTTCTAATAACATACCCAAAATATGATAATTTGAGCCTGATCATTTCTTCCTCAAGGGAAAACAATAAAAAAAAAGAATAGTGGTTTCTGAAATGGAGGGGCAGAGACAGTTCCTGCACTTATATTTTACAGGTATCATCCCAACAATGCTTTGCTACGCCGCTACCACATTAAGGTAATCCTTATCCTTTGAGCTGGTTTGCTGTTCTGAATGAGAAAAACTATCCCACAAGATGAAACAGCAGCTGTGTTTCCCTTGAGGCCCTTGTTTGCTACGACTCCTTGTTTTCATTATAAAAAGTTGGTTGAAGCGGGGCACTTCCCTTGGGATACCAGCCCAATCATTTGTTAAGAAAAACACGAAATGCTCAACATTAGTATTCTTGAGGTTCCAAAAATGAGGGATCTAATTCTAGAGCCTCGTGCATCAAGAGCGGAGTCCCTAGAGATGCTAGGTAGGTTGAAAGCAACCCAAATCTAGCTAAATGACCACTTATACTCTGGACACATCATATGGCCACTCTGAGATTTCATCAATTGTAATTCAAACGTGTTTTTTTTTTGTTTTGTTTGAATGAATTCTTGGACTTTGAGGTATATGTAATCAACAACTTCCAGATGTTGCTTCTTCCGCAGACTTATTATACATTCAATTAATGTTGTAATAAATCAGCATCTCCAATATGGAAAAAGCACAGTGTAAGTGAAATACTGTTAATGATAAAATGAAAAGTAGCTTGGAAAAGCTATTTCCAAATTGATGTTCCAGATGAGTTTAAGTTTTTGTGGTTAGAGCTGTGAGCGAAGAAATCTCTGATTCAAAGCCGCTTTAATCTCAAGTTTATTAATGATCTTGAGGTCCAGGTTTCTTTCCACACTTCAATGCATGATACAAATGCTTATAATTGCAATGTGTATATTTGAGGAAGAAGTTCCTGTGTGTGTGTGTGTGTGTGTGTGTGTGTGTGTGTGTGTGTGTATTTCTGGGGTCAATTTGATATCAACAAAAGAATCTATCCTTGGGTAGACAATTAGACATCTGATTGATGGAACATCAATCTTAATATATCATCTTTAAAAATTGGGAGTTATTGTTTGATCTCACACTTCTTCTGGATGTACCAAGGGCATCAGCAATATGGCATGTGTTTGCCAACCTTGGCTGGTAGCTAAGCTTTGACCATCAAGTCATTAGAGAACAAGTCACCTCAGGTTTCTCCGTGCTCTGAAGCTTCACTGAAAATGCTTAAGGAAAATTCTACACTCTACAAGACAAGCTTGCTGTGGTCTTATGCATTCAGAACTTATTACCTCAATTTTCTTCTCCACTTGTTTCCAATTTGTGTACTGATTCCAATCAGAATGCCAATGTTCGATTTTCAAAGCTCTCAGTGATAGAAAACTCTCAAAAACTGCCTTCTGCCATATATTCCATTCCACATGCTCCATTCAATATCTGAAGACTGCCTCCAGATTCAATAAGTTACATGACCTGGCAAACAACAACTAATAGTGGGGATTTTTCAGAATGGACTATTATTTAGTGGAATTCGTCAGGATTTCCTTCTCAAAGGCATTTTGCTCAAATGTGGGTGCTCCAGAAACATTGTCCCTTATCGTCCTGTTTGCATTATTATTTCAGTGCTTTCCTTCACCACTAATATTTGGTTAGTTTCCTTTCCTTTTTTTAAGCAGAGCCATTTTATTGTATGCTTGTATGCTTAAGGCATTTGAATTCATCTCCAAAATGGACCTGTGTGTGTTTTTAAATAAATAACAATAAAATACTTAAGACTTCTTTCAATCAAACCATGCTGTGATGCTGAGGAAAAACAGATTGCATCTTGGTGGTTTTTAAAAATTCTAAATACAGATATAAGCACGAACATATTATAGTGTTATTTTTATAATGCATTCTACAGTAGGTATCTGATTCATAGTTGCTATATATAGAAACATCATATGGTGACAGTGAAATATTTTTGGTAATATCCTTAAATAACTAGTAATGAAAATTTAAACAGGAATCTTCTTGTATTTCCTGCCTATTAGTAGCACCATTGTCTTTCAGCAACTATACTGGTCTTCATAAAGTTACTCTCAATCTAACCCAAAATAAATTGGCGGAAAAAAAGCTGTATTCTGTGTGAAGTTGATAACTCCTCCATCTCACTTACGTAATGTGCTAGGATGTGTTTTACTTCAAAAGGGGTATTACAAAGCTACCATTCCACCATTTTAGAAGTTACACTCCTTTTCCTTGAAAACATGGAGTGATGCTTTCATAATTTTAAAAAAATCTGCAAGAAATACTCTACCCAATATTCTAAGGCACATTTGCATTCTTTCTCTGTAGTTTGTTTATTTTTATTTTTATTTATTTATATCCCAACTTTGTTATTTTATAAACATCTCAAGGTGGTAAATGTATCTAATAATTCTTCTTCCTTCTATTTTTCCCACATCAACAAACCTGAGAGGTGTTATTGGGTTGAGAGGGAGAGAGAAGACTGGTCCAAAGTCACCCAGTTGGCCTTCATGCAAAAGGTGGGATTAGAACTCACAATCTACTAATGATTGTCCAAAGTCACTCAGTGGGCTGTCATACTTAAGGGAGAACTAGAACTCACAGTCTTCCATGTTCTAGCATAGTCCCTTAACCACTAGACCAAACTGCCCATTCTATCTGAATTGAGTGGTGTGCCGTAAGATATAAACTTCAGATGTTTTGATCAATAAGAGTGAAATATATTTCAAGGAAACTGATCTACCATTACTGATCTTACCAAATAATTCTTTTTAAGATACAATCATGACAGGAACTAACATTCCAGCGACATTGCAGCTGCTCAATTTTATCCAAGTCTGGCTAGTACAGAATGGTTGGCATTTCAAGGCTACTCTTCATCATGTTCCCATGTGGCAACATTTCAGTAAAAGAATCACATGCTAAATAAAATAAAGTTTGCATCATATAGGTAGTCCTTGACTTATGACCACAACTGAGCTCAAAATTTCTGTTGTTGACATTTGATAAGTGAATCTTACCCCATTTTACAACCTTTCCTTGCCTCAGTTGTTAAGCGAATCACTGCAGTTGATAAGTTAGTCACCCGGTCGTTAAGTGTATCTGGCTTCCCCATGCTCAGAATGTCACAAAAGGTGAATCCGTGATCTTGGGACAGAGCAACAGTCATAAATATGAACCAATTGTCATGCACCTGAGTTTTGATCACACGATCCTGGGGATGCTGAAAAGGAACTGTGGGAAACGGTCACATTTTTCAGTGCCATTGTAATGTTGAACAGTCACTAAATGAACTGTTGTAAATCTACCTGTATTCATACCTGGATTGAAATAGGACAAAAAACGATCAGAGATGGAACCAAGAGATATAATAGATATAGCTTCGTCAGTAAAGGCCATCTAATGAGAAGGAAGGACTCACTGGAGAAGAGCTTAATGCTGGTAAAGATTGAGGGCAATAGAAGAAGAAGAAGGGGATGGCAGAGAACGAGGGGGCTGGATGGAGTCGCTGAAGCAGTCGGCATGAGTTTAAACGGACTCCAGAAGATAGTAGAGGACAGGAAGGCCTGGAGGAATGTTGTCCATGGGGTCGCAATGGGTTGGACATGACTTTGCAACTAACAACAACAACAAAAACCTATGGAGGAATGGTTGGCACCTAAGACTTCATCTAGAGATGATTGCCTGTTTTTCTACCTTTTAAAAAAAAAAATCCAAACAATATTCATATCATCATCATCATCATCATCATCATCATCATCATCATCATCATCATCATCATCAGTTTATTCCAGTCATAGACCAGAGGCCATTATTCATATTAGTAATAGAGGTAGAAAGAGGAGGAGGAGTAGAATTAAAATGCTGCTAGAAGGCTGAGCCACATTCAGTGGTTGGGGATGAACGAGGAGAAGAGCCTAATGCTGGGAAAGATTGAAGGCAATAGAAGAAGGAAGGGACGGCAGAGAATGAGGTGGCTGCATGCAGTCCTTGAAGCAGTTGGCGTGAGCTTAAATGGACGGTAGAGGACAGGAAGGCCTGGAGGAACATTGTCAATGGGGTCGCAATGGGTCGGACACCACTTCGCAACTAACAACAACAACATCAGTAATGCAAATGAATCTCTGGAAATAACCTGATGCAACAATTCGATGAGTGGCTTCATTGGATGTTGCACTATTGATAAATCCAATAAGCAGCTTGATCATTGTCCCTGCCTCTTGTGCCTTGAGAAAGAGAGATTTCCAAAGATTCTCGCCCCAGTGTAACCTATCCGCTTGGAAGCCACCTCTGCAGTACCCCATAACAACTCGCAAAATGATTGGGTTTCAGAAACTAATGAGAAGGGGTTGGCATCTGACATGACATCCTGACTGTGACTTTCCCAGCAACATCTGGCAGGTCACCCTTGGAAACAGAGCACTAGGCTAAAACAGACCTTTTGCCTTCCCCAGTTAAGCCATTTCTCCTCGACTTCTGCCGTTGATGGACATTATGTAAGAAACAAAAAGCTGAACCTCAGCCAGGAAGTACTCTCCCCGATGCCTAGATGCACGCAGCTTTCATACCCAGCGTTCAAGCTTCTCTAAATCTCTTGCAAACATGGAGCAGCATGTACATTGTTCCATATCGGGCACCAGAAATGCTACATATGGCGTTCAGTTATAACAGCTGAGCTTTAAAAGAAGTGCAGCTTTGCCTCCCAGTCAACCTGACACCAAACGAGAAAAACAAATAATCAGCAACGATGGTCCCCATAACAGCCACAACTCAAATAATCTGAAGGACCATTGTACAGCAAGTGAATCTTTTTAATTTCCCCCAAATTGTTTGTCACCTCTTCCTGAGAATATTTTGCCAATCAAAGCAACCTAGGGATCACTGCATGCTGCTTTTAAATTTTAACACTCTTAATTATTTCCTGGCATAAATTCATTCTCTTTTTTTCTCTCTCTTTTTCTCTCTCCCTGGGGGAAGGGAAGGGGAGGGGAGGAGAGGAGCGGAAAGGAAAGGAGAGGAAAGGAAGGAAAAGGAAAAGGAAAGGAAAGGAAAGGAAAGGAAAGGAAAGGAAAGGAAAGGAAAGGAAAGGAAAGGAAAGGAAAGGAAAGGAAAGGAAAGATAGGGAAGGAAGGATAGGGAAGGGAAAGGAAAGGAAGGGAAGGGAATATTGTTTTGAAGGTACACACACAAACACATTGTTGCATAATATTGCAGCTATTTTATATTCATGTAAACACTATGGAGAGTTCCTTGAGATAGTCTAGAAGTCTAATGAATGAATAAGAATACATTATTGCTATGTTCTGTGTTTTAGATGAACTTCAAAAGGTCATACTCACCAACAAATCTTGCTTGCAGTTTTAGTTTTCTTGTTATAGCTCTAGAAAAACTCTTCCTTCTGTTAGTCATCCATTATCTTCCATAGAAGTCATGGTAAGTCATCTAAGAACAATTCTAGTTCTTATATCAAGGAATTGGATAAAATGGCAAATACCTAGAATTGTTCTTAGATGACTTTCCATGAAGTATTTATAGTAAATATAAATACAGTAAATACAGCATTTAGCTGTATTTTAGATCTATGTATCCACAAAACCATATATCGTCTGCCTCTCTAGATGGTTCTATGGGTCTGCTTTTCTGTAAAGCAACATTTGTCAACCTCATCAATTTTAAGATGTGTGTGGAATCCCAGAATTTTGGCTGGGGAATTCTGAGAGTTGAACTCCACACATCTGTTGCAGTGTTGAGAAGCACTGCAACAGAAGCCAACACATATGAGTCATTATTGTAGATGCCCAACCCTCATTGAAGAAGACTGTAAAAAAAGACCCTGTTCAGATGAAGGTGGGTTATTTCAGGTGGGACAGTTCTCTTTTTGCCATAATGCTTTCCATGCTGAGTTTGGAAAGCTGGCAGCCTGGATTCGAGACCCAAGAGCTGTACAATGGGATGAGCTACCGTTCCTTGCCTCAGCTCCTTCCAATCTAGCAGTTCCAAAGCATGCAAATGTGAGTAGATAAATAGGTACCACTTCGGTGGGAAGGTAAGAGCATTCCATGTGTCTCAACAAATAATCATGCTGACCACATGACCATGGAACACAACCAGGCAGAGGAAACCTTCACCTTTTTTCATCCACGTTCATGAAGCAACCAAAAAATGAATGTAGCTTCAACTTGTCCAAGATCAAACAAGATTCGCTGAGGGAAAGGCACAAGCTGAGAGAGAATCTCAGCTCAGAAACAAGAGCTCCTCAAAAATACCTAGAAGCATTGGCATTCTCTTTCCTCCGAGTGTATTTTATTTTTATTTGTGTGTGTGCTTTTTAAGCTGCTTTGCCAACTTCTCACTCCTCCTTTTTCCAGCCCCCTGTTGCTGCGTGCCATCCCAAAGCTCCAGTATAAAGTTTGGCTTTTGCAGCATGAAGCAGCTGGGCAAAACTAGCCGAGAATGATAATGACCTCAGAAAGCTGCTGTTAGCTTGACTACAATAGGGTGCTCAGTCTAGTGGAAAATTGTGTTCATCAGCTAACTCTGCTCAGTTACTAATTGACATTGCCAAATATTTTAAGAACAATTGGAATGCACAAGCAAAAAAAGAAAAAGAAAGGAGAAGAAAAATGAAGATCTTAATCCTCAGCTTTAAATTTTCTGCCTGGGTTTTGGTTTTTTTTTGGCCCATGTAGAACTTTTGATGGGGAAAGAAAGAAAGAAAGAAAGAAAGAAAGAAAGAAAGAAAGAAAGAAAGAAAGAAAGAAAGAAAGAAAGAAAGAAAGAAAGAAAGAAAGAAAGAAAGAAAGAAAGAAAGAAAGAAAGAAAGAAAGAAAGAAAGAAAGAAAGAAAGAAAGAAAGAAAGAGGAAAGAAGGGGAAGGGGAAGGGAGAGGGGAAGGGAGAGGAGAGGAGAGGAGAGGAGAGGAGAGGAGAGGAGAGGAGAGAAGAGAAGAGAAGAGAAGAGAAGAGAAGAGAAGAGAAGAGAAGAGAAGAGAAGAGAAGAGAAGAGAAGAGAAACTGGCAACATAACATTTTTTGTCCAGCATCTTTGCAGCACTGTCCAATACAAAAGGCTTTTTTTATATCCTCTGTCAATGGCATAAATATAGGCTGAATCGCATTGTTGGAGAAAGAGTTTGCTGCCATAGGAAAGGATTGGGCGGAGGGAGAAAAACACTTGAAAGGATCCAAACCAGCTGATCAAACATTTTGTGCCAAAGTCAACATGAAGTACTATGGGCAAGAATAAATTATTATAGATCATGGTATTTTATTTTCCTTCCCTCCACCCCCCCTTTCTTTTTATTCTCTCTTTTTTTAAAAAACAAAAAACCCCCACCATCTTTGTGCTTTCCATTGATCATGCAACTTAGCCTACTTTATTTAATGAACTGGAGGGTCAGTGAATTCAATTACCCCTTTCATACTATCAAGACTTCAATTATCTCCACACCAAAATTATAAGCAAATGTGGAAGGTATAGCTACTCGACTAGTTAACAATGAACAGTATCATTTCTTACAACATTAAGTTTTAATTATTCTGTTTGCCAATTCCTGTGCAAAAAAAAAATAGCCTATGCAGAAAATCCTGGAGAAATTGCCATCTATTTGGGTACGTGGTTCTCTGTCGGCTGAGAGTTCCTGCCACAGATTCCAGAAACAGTAGCTGCCTTTTCCTGCACATGAGCACAATGGCAGCCTCCATTTCTCCCCCTTCACCACAAACATCCCATCCAGCATATACAGCTTTCAAAGTTCATAACATTAACTTATTTTGACTGAGAGATGGACGGTGCAAATAATCTTGAGATTATTTCTTCAAGACTGATCTGGAAAGGCAGTTGTATTATCTCAGACATTCCCAGTTCATGTCCTGGAAACCTGGATAATCTGGTGAAATTTACCCCCAAGGAACCCCTTTTCAAAACTTGTCTAGCTTCAACAGGCAACTAGTTCAATGCTGATTCATTGAAATCAATAGGATTTACTCCTCAGTGGTGAGGTTTTGGTCAGAGAGACAATGGTACAGTCAACAAGTTGCTCACATTTTGTGTGAGCTTCTCTCTGCCTCGTGAGCAAAGAGCAACAGCAAGTGCAATTTGTACAAGCAACAACAACAACAACAAGCAAAGTCTGCAAGAGAAGGAAATAATATATCTGACCAATTTTGTCCATTTTTCTCAGAGAAAATATGACCTCTTCATTTGTTGAAAGGTCCGGGTTTTAGTAGTGGCTCTTCAGTTTAGTTCGTGGCAATTTACAGAGTCAAAGAACAAACACATTTTCTGGTCCACTGGAGCCGTTTTCACATGTTCACTGATTCAAACATTCTTTTACTCACATAACAAACAGCTGCATACCACATTAGCGCAGCCAGTGACAGTCACACATCTCTGCAATAACTGTTTGATTGCAAACTTGACCCTTTCTTCTTCTCAGCCTGAACTAGACTTTTTTTTTTCAAAAAAGAAAAAAAAAGTAGCCACTCTATTCCCAATCCTCCCTTGTGAAGAATTACATCAGATAACAAAGCGTTCTCTGCCACTTATTGTAAGCTTTCTTCTAGAGACCTGTTCTAAGAGGCACCGTGTATAAAAGGTTTTATTTTTAATATGAAGAATTCAGAAAGTACTATCATGTTAAGAGCACCAATTTACAAAAAAGAATCCCTCGGTTAAGATCTGAAAAAGAATAGTTTCTCAGGCCCTCTGACCCAGTTTGCAACAACAACCATACAAAAAAGGAATCAAGTGATGCAAATTAAGCTCTGAAACCTGTCGTGGGCTTAGAGACATTGGCTAAATACTATTTTTGTAGTAATGTTTTAATGTCTGTCCCAATGGCTATTTCTCTTTAACTGTGAGAATAAAGACTTCTTTTGTGTTCTGCTGATTTATCTTCCACAGGTAGCAATCATTTTGCAACAATTTAAAACTGTTTCTTTAGAATTTTGCAGCAGACCAAGATATATTAGGTAGTCAGCCAGGTTAAATTTAAAAGCATATTATTGAGCGCAGTAAAAAGGTTGGTATAAAAACTCTGGTATTCTGCATCTAAGACATGACTTATCGTACATATATTACATTTCTATTCGGAGGCTACAAGGAAAACAATTAGAAATTATTCATCCAATTGACATGAGTGCAAACTAAATTCAGTATATAAGTTTACAAATATGGGATAAATGTTGCTAAATTTTCTGGTCTTCCATCTTTACAAATGGTAAATTTCATAAATTGATTAAGGTCCAGAAATGCAGCTGGTATTTTTTTTTAACAGAGGGAACTTAAAGGGCAAAATATTCTCTAATTTCCCCAAGACAAAAGAAGATTAAAGGTGCATGAATTGTTTTCATGTATGGTTAGGAACTTTGCAACATAGAATCATTCCTAATCATTGATGGACACTGGACCACAGGCTCAGAAAGTTGCGGACTTGACCAGTTTTGAAAAAGGCAAAGGAAGTGGAAACATTCAGTCAGGAAAATTCCTACCGTTGTTTTCTTCTCTCTGTATCTAAAGACTGTGTTTGGCTTGTGTAGCAAGCAAGTAATTTCATAGATGGACAGACCATTAATTTGGCCAGGAGACTGCTGTGGCCCAGGTATCTATGGTTTTACCCAGCAGTAGACAACATCTAAAGGCAGCTGCTGTGGCACCTCTCATCACTGGCAAAGAATGATGGAAATTGGAGATTGAAAACATCTGTCAAGCACAGCTGCCCATCCCTGAGCTACTGTAATGGCGTGAGAGAATGACCTTGGGAGACAGGAGGAAGAATCCAACCTAGACATTGCTCTGATAAATTACAGTTGAGTCCAAAAGAGGGAAGGCTGGAGAAACCTTACAACGGAGGTAGTGCTAGTACTCATGGTTGGTGCTTCTTATCTGGACTATCTCAAAAGCCTGATAGTTACAGGGAGGGAAACAATATATTTGATTGGTATTTTTGATGCTCAAAACTGAACATTGTTCTGGTCCAGATTAAACCAGAAAGGAACAGAAGAAGCATGAGTTTCCACCCCAAAAAATGAGTTTCCTCCCCCAAAGGCCATTTTGGGGGTTTACCCACCAAGCCTTAATCAAATTAGACAGATTTTAAGGATCTCTTTGAACAGAGTCAAGAAAAGAGCCCAATGAGATGCTGAGAGGGCATTTGTATTTTCTTCATAAGAAAGTCAAATAAAAATAGCCAAAGGCTCCGTTTGTTTGTTTTTCTTACTTTTTCTAAAGTAGTGTTTCTCAACCTTGGCAATTTAAACAGCTCCATTGCTCCTACACTGGGTTGTTTTTTGTTTTTTTTAAGAAGAGATCAGGTGACCACTTCTCTGGGATGTTATAGGATCTCTTGTTTGAGTCAGGGGCTGGACTAGAAGACCTCAAAGGTCCCTTCCAGCTCTATTCTGATTCTAATTCTTTGGGCAACTTCTGGGACACCAATGCTGGGACAGCAAAATCATGCGTCTGCATCCACTCGACTCATATGTTCAAAACATGGGCAAACACTCCCTGGATGGCAGAGCAATCTTTTCCTACTGGATTTTGAATCCCCTTAGAGCAATCTAGACAGCATGCTAAAAAGCAGAGACATCCCCCTGCCAACAAAAGTTGTATAGTCAAGTCTATGGTTTCCCCAGTTGCAATGTATGGCTGTGAAAGTTGGACCATAAGAAAGGCTGAGTGCCAAAGAATGGAGGACTTTGAACTCTGGTGCTGGAGAAGAAGACTCCAGCGAGTCCCTTGGATTGCAAGGCAATCAAACCGGGTCGGTGCTAGAGGAGATCAACCCTGATTGCTCTTTAGAAGGCCAGATCCTGAAGATGAAACTCAAAGACTTCAGCTACCTCATGAGAAGGAAGGACTCACTGGAGAAGAGCCTAATGCTGGGAAAGATTCAGGGCAATAGAAGAAGAAGGGGAGGACAGAGAACGAGGGGGTTGGATGGAGTCACTGAAGCAGTCGGCGTGAGCTTAAATGGACTCCAGAAGATGGTAGAGGACAGGAAGGCCTGAAGGAACGTTGTCCATGGGGTCGCAATGGGTCAAGCATGACTTCACAACTAACAACAACAACAACAACAAAGCAATCCAAGCGACTAGATAGTACAAAACCCAGTCCTCTCATTCCTGAATAGGATTTCTGCATGTCTCTGATGACAAATATATTGTACAGGAGGCCAGGATGCTGAGACCTGTTGGAGGGTTTCCTGGGTATTTAAACAACCGTGTTAATCACCATAGGAATTTGTGGAATGCAGAGGGCAGATTTACAGGTCTTAAGAAGTGGGGGAGGGGGCTTACAGATTTATTATAAGCCACCTCCCCAAACTAACTCTTTTATATAAATCTGGTCTCAGAAATGGAGGATACTGGAGCATGACAAGAGCGGCAAAAATAAACTGGCATCTACTTAATAACTGTAACAGTGGATTGCCTTCAATGCTAAAATATTTATTGAAAGCCAGGGTGGGGGTAAGCACCAAAAAAAAAAGAACAGCCTGCTATCAGATCTTTAACAGTGGGCAATGTAATGCCTAAAGGCCTCTCGAACTGTCTTTCATTTTCTAGACTTAATGGCTGATTGAAGAAATCAATGTTGCCATTAGTAACAGAGTATTTGTTATGGCATGATTTCCTCCGTTGTTAGGTCTGCAGAATGATTACAATATTAGCAAGGTGCTTTTGTTATAAAAAGGGCTGGAGATATAACTTTCAATTTACTATCCATTAGTTCAAGAGCTCAGAAATGAGAGATGAGGCCAGAAATCTTACCTTTCTCTTTTAAAAAATATAAATATATACAAACAAACATATATATAAATAAAGCTAAATACCATACATATAAATACCCACGAAAACATAAGAAAAAACACACACACATTTGCCAATAAGGCTCAATATTGTTGAAGGCTTAAATGAAATATTACTTTGCTTTGCTCTTTCATGCACAGCGGGTTCACGCTAAAACCAATGGGATATTTTTAAAACATGATTTTATAAGGTTTTAAATGATTGCAGGAAACAAAAAACGTCAATGGGAAGTCACTTTCTTTCTAATGAATCCTTCCTATGATTCCCAGTCTTTGCATATTCAGAATTGGGGGCTCACAGCCCTAAATGTACCCCACGTTTGTCCATACAAATGAACTGTATCTCACGATGTAAGGATTTATCAAAACAGAAACAAGAGTGATGATGTGGCTGGTGAGGCTAGAGGAGGAGAAATTATTCTGTGCAGACAGACCAGATGGATAGGTTTGCATTTGTCCAAATTAGTACCATAAGATAAATGCAATATAATACAGAAAATCCTCAGCTTAGGGCCATAAATGAATCAAGAATCACAGTCTTAGGTTGTCCTAGTCATTAAGTGGGTCACCACATTGCTCCGCATGATTTTATAACCTTTTGGCAGCAGTCGGTAAGCGATTTGCGATTTGTGGTTGTTAAGTGAACATGGGGATTGTTAAGCAAATCAATTGTCTGCGATGGGTGCAGTTTGGGAGCCCTTCAAAGAGGGAAGACAGAACATGGAAAGCGGACGTACCTGAGGAAGAAGGTGAAGATGGATGGGGACTGTCTTCCTGAGCGCTTCCGGTCTGTGAGAGGCCTCCTCCCATCCCACTTTCCTCAGTGATGTTGGAGGAGCCGGGAGTGGTCGATCGGCTGACGGACTGGGATTCCTGATCGCTTCCAGACCCACGCCGTTCATCGATGCTCCCCTGGAGGATCTCATCTTCCACCTTCCTGTCCCTCTTGTGGACCCTGGAATGAACCACCACTTGGTGGTAGGTTCTGAAAACTCGCCCGCAGTCAGGACACTCTGTGGGCTTTTCCTTGGCACCGCCATGACTCTGCATGTTGTAGTCGAGCCCCGGATTCATACCGTGAGGCAGGAAATCTCTGCCCCCTTCCAAACGGTCCAGTTTGTTTGACAAGTCTCTCTGACTGCCCATTTTAGTGCTGTGAACCAAATCAGCAGGCATTTTCTGCTTGGAACCATCTGCTCCTACTAACACATACTCCCGCTTCTCCTTATCAAACAGAACTCCAGCGTTTGCCAAAGGGTCTTCGTGGCTCCGCTGAATCTGGTGCTCTTTTGTCAGAAAACCATGTTCCATGGCCATTCCCCTTGCCATGAGCTGCCAAGCTTGATAGCTGTTTACAGGGTCCATCTCAGCAGCTTTGGCGGCAGCCTGCAGCCTCTCTATGCAGCTCGATTTGAGTGGAGGCACAAGGTTAAGACAACCCAATAAGGAATGTTTGTCCCCTTCAGCAAGACTATGCCCGATGCTAGCAATAGGAGACAGGAGCTTGCCCAGGACTTCGCGTTCTTTCATGGGCAAATCTCCTTTACCGTAGGCCTGGTTCTGCTCACCGAGGCCAGCTTTGTCTGGGGGCAGGAAACCACTCTGCAAACAGGACAAATATCTGGAGTACAGGTTGGCGTGAGCTTCCTGGGACATGCTCCCCACAGGCATGTGGACTTCAGAGTCACTGGGGGGTTTGTTCTTCACTGACAACTTGTTCAGATGGACCTTCATGTGATTCTTGAGGAACCACGGCTCCTTGAAGCGCCTCCCACAGATTTGGCAACAGTGCTCAAAGGAGTCCTTGTGCTTCCTCATGTGGCCTTTCAGGAACCAGGCTTGGCTGAAGACCTGGCCACACACTTCGCACCGGAATTCATTGGCCGCCTGCTCCCCGTTTCCATTGGAACCCTGGCCCTGAGCGGACTCGGCAGTGATGTGGGCTTTTTCCACGTGGCTGATCAGCTCCTCCTCCTGGGATGCCGCAAAGTCACACAACGTACACTTGTAAGGCTTGTGGAGGATCCGGATGTGCCGGTCCAGCTCCTCTCGCTTCTTGAACTTCCCTTTGCAAAAAGTACACCTAAACCCAGCAGCCGTGGCAACCACTTCTTCCTGGACGCTGGCAGGTTTCGGAGAGGGAACCGGGTTCGAGATATCAGGGGCGTGGTGGTTTGTGGACATGGGCAGGTTGCAATTAGTCAGAGGGATGGGCTGAGTGTGAGGGTGGGCTTTGACATCAGGCCTGGGTTGCAGGAGGCTGCTTTTCATCTGCTTGTCCCTCAGGATGGCACGTTCTTCCAGCTCATGCAAGAGCCGGTTCTCTTCTCGGACCCTCCCACGGCCTTTGCCCAGGTTTCCAAGCTTGTGAGTACGCAGGTGTATCTTCAAGTTTCCCTTCTGAGCTGCTCTGTGGTCACAATAGGGGCACTTAAATGGTTTCTCCCCAGTATGGGTGCGCATGTGTAGGGACAGGATGCTGTTAAACCGAAAGCGCTTCCCACACAGGGGACATGGGTATTTCCTGTTCTTCCTAGCATCGTCCTCTATGTCGCTCATCTGAGACATAATGCCTAGGTTTTGTCCATTTAAGAACTGCTGTAGATCTACCCTCCCGTTTAAACTGGTATCGACTTCCCGGTTGAGTTGGTTGGCCAAGAGGGCCATCTGACTGCTGATAGGCTGGTTGGCTAATGAAACGTGGCTCTTGTCTTCTAGAAGGGCCACTGCCTTTTCCTCAGGGCTCTGTCTGGACTGAAGCTCGGGAAAGGCATGAGTGAGCTGGGAAGTGATCTGGTGCAACTTCTGACTCATTGAATACTGGCCATTGAGCAGGGAGCTGTTGAGGTGGACCTCGGCTTCTGGTCCTGCTGAAGAAACACCAAGGCACAGACTAGCTTCCTCCATTCCTGCCAAAAAAAAAGAAGGGAAAATTTAGATTTTCAAGTAGACCAATTTCATCAGCAGAGCTACAAAGGTACAAAAATCACATGCAATGTTCCTGCAGTCAATATTCAATGAATGTATATTAAATGTCAAGCGCATGGTGTACTATCGTGATTGTTTTGTCTTAATTATACAAGGCCTTCATCACCCTGCACATTTTTTTGATTGCTTGGATTAATTAGGCTTTTAAAACAAACACATTACCCTTTATAAAGTTATTCCCAAATAAAGTTATAACTTGTAGCCAGCATGGGTTTGTTATAAACAGATCATGCTAAACCAAACTTATTTCATTCTTTGACAAAGAGACTAAATTAGTAGACCAGTGAAATGCTGTGGATATAATATATTTAGACTTTAGCAAGGCATTTGAGAAAGTAGACAGCAACCTACTTCTTGGTAAGCTAAAAAAAATGTGGGATAGAAAGCATCAACACCAGATGGATTTGTAACTGGCTGACAAACTGTACTCAATGTGTAGTTCTACATCTACACTGAGGGAAGTGATCAGGGGAGCACCACAAGGTTGGGTCTTAGGCCCAATACTCTTCAATATCTTCATAAATGACTTAGATGTGGGAATAGAAGGGGAACTCATCAAATTTGTAGATGACACTAAGCTGACAGGAGACAAGCTAAGGATCCAAAAAGATCTTGACAGACTTGAACAATGGGCCTCTTCCAACAAAATGAAATTTAATGTGGAGAAAAGTAAGATTTTACACTGGGCAGGAAAACCAAAGGTACAAGTACAGATTACGTGAAACTTGGCTCAGATACATTAACTGTGAGAGGGACCTTGGAATCCTAGTGGACGATCACTTAAATATGAGTCAGCAGTGTGCAGCAGCAGCCAAAAAAGCTAATCGGTTGTATAAACAAAGGCATAGAATCAAAATCACGTAAAATATTAATACTGCTTTATAAAGCCACAGCTAGAATACGGCATCAAATTTTGGTCACCACATTACAAAAAAGATGTTGAGACTGTGGAAAAAGTGCAAAGAAGAGCAACTAACATGATGAAGGCCTGGAGACTGAAACATATGAGAACAGTTGCAGGATTCAAGTTTGGATAGTCCAGAGAAAAAAAAGGACTAGAGGGGACAAAATAGCAGTATTCCAGTATTTGAGGGGCTGCCACAAAGAAGAGGGGGGTCAATTTATTTTCCAAAGTACCAGAGGGCAGGACAAGAAACAATGGATGGAAACTTATCAAGGAGAGAAACAACCTGGAATTAGGGAGAAACTTCTTAACAGTGAGGACAATTAACCAGTGGAACAGCTTGCCTCCAGAAGTTGTGGTTGCTTCATCACTGGAGGTTTTTAAGAAGAGACTGGACAGCCACTTGTCTGAAATGGTATAGGGTCTCCTGCTTGAGCAGGGTGTTGGACTAGAAGACCTCTAAGGTCCCTTCCAGCTCTATTCTGATTGATTGACTATCTAGTTCTTAAATAAGTCACATTAAGCTTTCCACGTCACCAGGCCCCTTCTTGGGATGCCACACCTGTTTACATTCGCTGATCTATATAAAAGGGAACGGCAATGCCTCTTGCCCACTGCCCCTTTTAAAGAAACAAAAATAGAAATCCATTTATAAAACTTTCAGTCCCATTAAGTATATTCAATAAATTCCACATTCTCCAATGAGAAATATGGTTTTATGATTTGACTGGTGTTCTGGGGAGGGGGGTTGGGTGGATAGATGGCATGATATTTACTGGTAAACAATAAAACAAGATAATGTTTGGGGGAAAAATAAAGTAAAGGACAAGCTTTCGAACAATAAAAAGGATTTTGCTTTAGTCAACAAAAAGTGTGGTAATATCTCATTAAGCTGATTAGTATGCGACTTAGAAACAGTACTAGGTGCTGTAACACATGATTATAATCATAAAAATCCTTCAGTGTTTGCAAGTAAGCATTAACGAGGTATATTAAATTTTAAGGAGACTAGCAGCTTCGCAAACCTCAGAGATTAAGATTTAACCCTTCTGTTCCAAAGCAATTGTTCCTCCGTCATTTAAACAGGGCATCCATCTAAAGAGACCATCAATTATCGTCTTTACTTGTCGAGCGAATTCATTCAATATTTAGGCAAAACCTGCTTCGTTTTTAGCTCCGTTGCTAAATTCGTTTTGCAACTGGGCAAAAGAAAGAGACAAAAGGACACTGATTATTTTAAAAGAGCTCTCTTTGGAGACTCGATAAAACCCAATTAAAAGCCAGGGAAGGTGTCACAGAAAGCTTCAACAAGTTTAAGAATTTTTAATAACTTTCTCAATATACGGTAATGAGTATAAATGGTACCTACAAAGTTGGCACTGCAGAAAATTAGAACTCCAAGCTGTTTGTTAAACAGCGGCACACAGTACCGGTCAGCATAATTGTCCCTAGTAATAATCATCCCTCCTTGCTATATATTCAGAGAAGGCAAAAAGGCATTCGCAAAATCTCAGTCACTAGTGTTGCTTCTAATATACTCTCAGAAAAGGATGAGAAGCGATCAAGTGAAGCATATGGAGAGTTGACCCTCTCAGCTTCCTTCAGCCTTTCACACTATAAAAATGCCAGCATTCCTTCACAAAGTGCTTAATCCTTTGCAAACAGTTCAGGTGTTCAACCCATTCACGAAGACTGACAAACAGATCCCATTTTAGTACAGAAAAGAAGTTTTGAACCTTTGCCCTAAGTAATCAAGAATCAAGATCATATGAAGATAGAATCAAGATCACATGAAGATATTTATTTGCCTTCCTGAGCTTTGGAGGGGAGCAAAAACACACACACACACCCCGAGACTCCTCTGAGGCTAGGAAGCTCCCAAAACAGAGCTTGGAGGGGTGCTGCGCGCCCTTCCCATGCTCTGTTCCTTTTCTTCCTGAGCCTTAGAGGAGCTTTAGGGGAGCAAAAACGCCCCCCAGAGGCTCCTCTGAGGCTAGGAATCTCCCCAAAACAGGTGGGGGCTGCAAAAGAAGTAAAGCCATGCCCCACCCAGTCACATGGCCATGCCCACCAAGCCACGCCCACAGAACTGGTAGTAAAAGTTTTTGAATCCCACCACTGCCTAGGGGCTACAGTAGAAGGTAAGTAATTGAGTTGAAAATGGGTTTTTTTAAAGGTAAAGCACCTGCATGAAAAATGCGCGCACACAAAGTGCGTACTCAGCAAACTGGTTGAACTATGCCACTGAGAAAAAGGCTCTGCTTCAGTATTTAGTTAAATGAGTTGTATCGTGTCTTTAGCAGCAGTCTTCGATTAATGAACAATGCAACGTCAAACAAAAAAATTTTTTTGAACCTGGTTAAACTAATCATAATTAATCTGGCCAACAGAGGAAGCTGTGGTCAACCAATAGCAGAGGCAAAATTTTCTAAATTCCTTGCCCTGTCACAGGAAGGGAGGGTGTTCAAAGCTAAAGCTCCCTTTGACTCATTTAGGTTATAATAAGCTATGAAAATTAAATTTAGACTTTGGCTCCCATTTTTTTCCAGCCACTGAAGATTTTTTTTTAGGAATGTCATCCCAGACAGCTTGGGGAAATGGGTTTATTGTGACCTCCAAATATAAGCCATTATGCTTGAAAATAGATTCCATAAAAATACAATTAAAAGATACCATTTGTGAATCTTTTTTTTAAGGCGTTTTATTAGAAATCTGCTAAATCTGACCAATGCTTTTTTTTTTTTTTTTACATAATTTATTTTCTAAGTAGGAACTAAGATATTTTTTTAAAATCCCCACTGCCAGGGAGGAATGGAAAGAAATCTCCAACAACAGAATTATCTGCCTGTTTAGAATCCAGCAACTCTAATGCCTCATTACAAGCTATTGTTAAGATTTGGGGAAGAAAGGTTTATAAAAGGTCTGTAATTTAAACATTCTTAAAATAATTAAATTTCAGCCTACTCTATTTCCAAGTAAATTTACTGGATTTCTTCTCAATAAATGGATTTAAAAATGCAGCCTTGGATGCTTAAAAGATTTGAGCTAGAAAACTGGCTACATATACAATATTTGTGCCATAGACTTATTTATTGTTTATTCTGTTACATCTTCCAACATTTCATAGGCAGAAGCAATATGGAACAGCCTGTGAATCTCTGAGTCCCATTTCAAATCACGGAAGACTCTCTTCTGAAAGTTTTACATATATATATTTTTTGCCAATCTGAAACCAGTGGATTACAGAAATTTGGGCAAGAAAGAATTATTTGCCTTGCAATGGGTTATTCTGTACCATCTAAAATACATACCCTAAGAAATGAAACGGTAACCTGAATTTAGATTTTCCTGCATGCATTCAGAAATTAATGCATTTGGGATGACGCCCTTCCCAGTTTGCAATTTAAATTTCAGAGGGGGAAAAATGGAGAATTTGTGACTTAGGAACTGTTGAGAGATAGCTATTCTCAGCTCTGTTATGGAGCCATGTGGAGTGGGATGTTGCAAGATAATCAGAGATTCCCTTTTCTGCTATAAGTTAATGAAAAAGAAACTGAGTACTAAAGTACAAAAATAGTCAAAACTCAACTTCACAATGTTAATATCTGTCAAAAGAGGGAAAACACTAGAAATTAACTGGGGAAAAGGTATAATAAATTAAGGACTAGCTCATATAAATAAGATTAATAAAAAACAAATGCAAGAGAGCCAGTTTGGTGTAGTGGTTAAGACATTCAAGACAGGAACCAGGAGACTGTGAGTTCTAATTCCATCTTAGGCACAAAGCCACAGTGTAACCTTGGGCCAGTCACTTTCTCTCAGCCCTAGAAAGGACGCAATGGCAGGCCACTTCTGAAGAAGAAAGAAAATCACAAGGACTCATTCAGGCAGTCTCTGAGAATTGAACATAGCTGAACAAAAGAAAAAAAAATGAAAGGAAAAAAAAATGAAGAAAAGTGGAATTAACCAGAAGGGAATGTTCTATGACCTAAAAGTCAGTGTGGGCCACAGCAAAAGTTGACTGACCTTGCCTTGCATCATCTATAAAATATTTTGACTTCCAAGCAAAGGAAAATGTTCAACTAGATTGGATTTCTGAATATTTTGAGTTCAGTAAGAAGCAAACCCCATCTTTTGCACTGTTCCAATCAGTCAGCCTGCATGGATGTTCAAAAGAGCACTTCTTTCTCTCCTGATCATAGCTATTCAAAGCAGTTTTAGTCTTGAGCAACTCTGCAGTGGGTCTAACTGTGGCAGGATTGTGGAATGGATGGCAAAGTTTGGTTAAATCAGATTCCTATGGCTGAGCCCAGACACTGCTTAGCTAAGGTTTCTACGAGAAGAGCAACAAGGACGATTAGGGGACTGGAGGCTAAACCATATGAGGAACAGTTGCTGAAATTGTATATGTCTAGTTTAATGAAAAGAAGGACTGGGGGGGGGGGGTGACATGATAGCAGTCTTCCAATATCTCAGGGGTTGCCACAAAGAAGAGGGAGTCAGCCTATTCTCCAAAGCAGCTGAAGGCAGGACAAGAAGCAATGGATGGAAACTAGTCAATAAGACAACCAATCTAGAACTGAGGAGAAATTTCCAGATAGTTAGAACAATTAACCAGTGAAACAACTTGTCACCAGAAGTTGTGGATGTTCTGACACTGGGTGTTTTTAAAAAGAGATTAGACAACCATTTGTCTAAAATGGTATAAGGTTTCCTGCTTGAGCAGGGGGGTGGACTAGAAGACCTCCAAGGTCCCTTCAGACTCTGTTATTCTGTTACTCCTGTTAAGAAATACAAGGCACCAGATTTCTGAACCTATTCAGGGTCATTAAGCAGCTGCAAACATTATTACAAAAATAAACCAGAGATTTCATGCTTACATTTTAGCCCAGAGCTGGGTGTGCTGAGCTAGTGTTTGGTTTTTTGTTTTAAGAAAAAAAAAACCTCTAACAATCAATGCTGGCAACATTTGGGGATCCAAACATATTACATCAGAAATATTATCATACTGGGCAGGATACAGAGTGGTTTATATGCCAGATTATTAATAAATAAAATGTGTGGCAGTATGGCTACCTTATTTTTTGTTAATACATGTAGTATAGATCAGTGATCCCCAACCTTTTTACGCCGCGCCCGGTATCCCCAACCTTTTTATGGCGCGGCCCGGTACCGGCATTAGATGGGCGCCGCCATCTTTTGATGAAAAGTGCTCGTGACCTCACCGAAACACTTTTCATCAAAAAGATGAGCGCTAGCTTGGGAGTTTTCCGGAGAAATGGCTTTCTACCCGAAAGCTCATCGAAGCCGCATTTCTTCACCCGGAAAAGCTCACCGGAAGCACTTTTTCATCAAAAAAAGATGGCGGCGCCCAGCAAGCCAGCGGCCTGGTAGGACTTGTTCCACAGACCGGTACCGGTCCGCGGACCGGTGGTTGGGGACCCCTGGTATAGATGATGCAAGGAATTTACAACAAAGTGGAAAGAGTTAAAATTTGGCAGATTTAGAATCAGAAAAGGGGCCTATTTATCTTTAATGGCTTATTCTAGCCAATAAGCCCAGCTAATTTGATACCATAGTATTATATGTTCGTTTCAAAAGCTGCCTTTCTGTGAAATTCTTAAACCGATCCTTATTTGAACCTCAAATGAGAAGTTAAGGCTGAGTGTTGCTGCATAAGTTTTATCTTCAGCATTGCTACAAGTAAGAATAAATGGCAAACTGGTCATATTCTTTAATAATGATGGTAATATTAATGATTAGGATAATGACAGAGATGGATATTACTAAATCGGAAAGTTATATAAAGCCATTGTTATAATGTAGCATCTGGGACAAGAGATTTCAAGATTTAAGAGTGGAATCAAGTTGTTGGGACCAACATTAAACTTTCCAAAACAGTTTACCTGAGCTAATCAACAATTAGCTAATTGCTGACAAAACTCAGCATTATAAAATTATTCCTAAATTTTATGTGACAAACTGGTTTATTTCCATGGCATCTCACATACAAATTTACCATATTCCCCAGCACTGCATATTGCAGGTGATAGTCAGCCATAGGGTGTCAAGTAATCATACTTGAAAATTAAAAGAAAAATATTTTAAAAGCTGACAACATTCTTAGCTATTCAGGATCTCATAAGAATCTCTCAATTACCAGCAACATGGCACTGCATACATGGTTGAAAGCAAGCAATAGATAAGTGCCAGAAAAGTTTAGGCCATCAGAAAAAAGAACATTACATTTGAATAGCAAACTCATCTTAAGGTTGCTTTAAAAAAAAAAAACCTTGATCAGTGAAAAATACTAATCACAGTTATGATTGCACTAGCATCACCAAAATCTAACTTAGGAGTGATTTGAAGCAATCATTGAATTAAAGCTGGAATTAACACACACTCTGTTCAAACAATAATGTGATTGTCTTTTACTTTTTCTGTAATAGTTTTATTAAGTTTATCAAAAGATAAAATATGAAAGGAAGCAGAAAAATGAGGAAGGAAAAAGGGAAGAGAAAGAAGTGTAAGGTAAAGGGGGGAAAGTAAAGAAAAATATTGACTTCCGTTCTGACTCTTTTTGTAGTGCAGTCAAATAAGATAGTAACATTCATCTCAATTTTTACATACTAGCATGCACAGCTATTTCTATAACCACAAACTTATTAATCAGCAAAACTCAAGGTTAACCTTTTACTTTTGAGTAACTCAAAATGTTAAAGTCCACAATCTATTCCTAGGAAAACCATTTGCTTTAATTGGAAATATTTGTTTTTGTGGAATGATATGTCTCTCGTATAGTTAATCCCATTCACTAAACAATTCCATATTGTTGAATCCTAGAGCCATGCCTTCTCTGTGGTGGCACCTGTCCTATGGACAGAATTCTTCCAGAAATTAGGATGGTTCCACCTTGCTAATCTTTTTTAAGACATTGAAGACATTCTAACACTGAAGATGTTCCCTAGTTGGGTAAAGAAACATCTGCAAGAAAACCACCAAACTCAGAAAGCACCAAGGACCCCAGTGTTCAACCCTGATCTACAAGCATTATCTTCTACTGTTAAGTATAATGTAAAATTCACAAATGCAACAAAGACCAGAAGCTGGTTGGATACTGAAACCTATGAGATTTTGTTTGCAGTGTTACCTCTCAGGAAAATCAGCTCCGATATAAACCGTCAAATAGGTATACAAACATTCCTAAACTGCAAGCATACAGTCAGATCAGGTGAGTTGGATTTTTGCCAGCTTGCCAGTTCAACAAAATAGCATTTTGGCTCTTTCATCTCGTCAGGGTCTTAGTTCCCTTGCTCCTACTACTGCTTAGGTCAAATGCTTGTACCTAGTGTTGAGAATTTTGGCACTCATCCCATAACAAAAAGAGCTCACAAAAGTCCATAAATTCCCTTTGACCTCAACTGTTGAAACATCTGTTGGGTTGAGTCACAAGCTGCTTATTGGCCAAGTTTGACAGCAACAATGCCTGTTGTGGATTATCTCTCTCGGTAGTAGGTGTCGATGGAATAAATAGCTGTGTTTCAAAGGACAAAGCAATGGTTTAATAAACAAATCTGAAGGTGATACTCTACAAAATGCTGGGGGGGGGGGGAACGATGGCAAAAACTAAGGTGGCATATCTAATTTGGGATCTTTGTAGGTATGTTATAATGATGAGGGCTAAATCTTAATGAAATGTATTAAATGTAAGAAGTATATTTACTGTACATTCATAATTAGATTTAAAAAAAGAACTTTGTTTTCTGAAGAACACTGCATATTTCAAAAGAGAACTGAACGTTTGACAGTGGTTCTAGGATGTTAGCAATTTCAGATGGGTGTGTTGACTCCTGCCAACTGCCTGGATGAGCCCCTACAGCTTTCTAGGCAGATTTTTAGGTCTTAACTTCTTCCTACAGCTGAGAGGGAATAATTAGCCCAAGGTCACCCAGCTTGCTTTGTGCCTAAGACAGGACCAGAATTCACAGTCTCTGAATTTCTAGCCTGATGCATAACTACTATACCAAACTAACTCCCCTTAGCATCTGTCCAGGACACTTTTGATGTAATATTGCAGTTATCATAGTGCTTTTTTTAAACAAGGGGAGCTGAGCAGAGCAATGGTGGGATTCAAAACTTTTTACTACCAGTTCTGTGGGTGTGGCTTGGTGGGCGTGGCAGGGGAAGGTTACTATAAAATCTCCAGTCAGAGGTGGGATTTGCTGGTTCTCCGAACTATTCAAAATTTCTACTGCCGGTTCTCCAGAACTGGTCAGAACCTGCTGAATATCACCTCTGGAGCAGAGGGCAGATGTCAGTGGTGGGATTTACATAAGATTCCCACCATTAGTTTACACCCCTGTTATTCCTCCTGAGCCTTCCTACCATTCAGTTCTTGTTATATTGGAGCAACTTATCCTGAACCTCTTAAACCAGGGTGTCAAACTCACATCGTCACAGTGGCGTCATGTGAACCTTTTTCCCCTTTGCTAAACCAGTTGTGGGCATGGCCAGCGTATGACGCATTCAGACCACGGGCCGCAAGTTTGACAGCCCTGTCTGAAACCAATTTGTTACCTTTGGCAGCAGAGGACATGTTTAGTCCATTGCAAAGGTTGAAGTAAGATTTCCTTGTAATGTGACAATTCTGCTTTGACCAGATCTTTCTGCCCCATTGTTCCATTCTTGTGTATCTCCTTACACTTAAGTTCTAAGACCTTATCCTGCTAAGCTTTCATATAGAACTACTTCCTATATTGTGAAACTACACCCTTTTTTTAAAACTCTGAGCCCAAATGGATTTTTAGGACAGGCATCAGAAAAACAATGGAGACAGAAAATCAAAAGACCCAATCTGCAGCTCCATCAAAACGAAGACAAAAATTCTTGCCCATTTGTCCGAAGTTATAACATGGTTAAAAAAAAAAACAGGGAGAAAGGACAACTGGTGTTTAATTGTCATTCTGAAAACTGTTCTAAAGCAAGACATGAAAGCTTAGGAGGCTTAAAATCTAATTTATATTTTTGTTGTTACCATTCTCATTCAGTTTAATGGAAAATAAGTTCCTCCCCCTCCCCAAGGAAATATTTCAATGAAATTGGGGAGTGGGGGGAGGACTTTCTCATTGTGAATTGGCAATGGTATGCCGACAAGCCCCCAGTCTTTCATTGTATAATCATCTCTTTCAAAAGATGACTGGGTTGGCAGTCAGGGAGACTGCAAAAGGAAGAAAAAAGATAGCAGAAGGTTCAACAACTTTTTGTCAATGTGGGAAGCACAAATATCCCTGTGCTAACCTAACAATGGTAAAATGAGCTAATGCTAGTTTCACACCAAACACAACTCCTATCAAGAATAAATCTTGAAGCCCCCTGAGAGTAAAGTAGAAACCAGGTATTCTTTCACAAGAGAAGAAGAATTCTGGGAAATCAGAATAGAGATTTTGACACTATTTGTTCCAAGGTAATAATGTTTATGAAGACTTTCACTGCTTTGAAGACAGTGAGTCAGCACCAGAGGCATGAAGGCAGAAAAGTCTTTGAGAGAAAAATCAAGAAGATGGCTTCATTTCCAGCTGATGGCATGTTCAAAGAGAAACAGAACAAGGGCAAAATCAAAGGCCAGTTCAACATGCAGAGGTATGTTATAGTGAGAAGAAGCTAGGACAGGTGAGATCAGGATTCAGAAGAACAATCTTAGAAATGCTTGTAAGATCTTTTACTTGTACTGTTTGTTTATGACTAAATCAGAAAATGTTTAAAATATTTATTTATATATTATTTGCATGCACAGTCCATGCTTTGTGTCAGTAGTGGTGGGATTCAATTTTTTTTTTTACTACCGGTTCTGTATGCATGGCTTGGTGGGCATGACAGGGGAAGGATACTGTAAACTCTCCAGTCAGAGGTGGGATTTGCCGGTTCTCCGAACTACTCAGAATTTCTGCTACCGGTTCTCCAGAACTGCTCAGAACTGGCTGAATACCCACCTTTGCTTTGTATGCTAAAGCCCCAAGACCAAGCCAATCAGTGTGCAAAGGAGATAGGAGAAGAATGCCAAAGAGACTTTTTCAACAAACATCTTGAACTAGTGGACAACTGGTCTGACATGACCTTAAGACAATAACCTTGATTCCCACATATTTTTCTTCTTCTTTCCATAAAAACAGCTTGAGTCTGAATGAAAAAGGCTTGATTGGTTCTAGGTTCAAGGATGTGATATGAATATGAATCCTTTGGTTACTCAAAAATGATCCTCGTATTTGAGTAACTGAAGGATTCATATTTATATCACACTCACACCAACGCTGAGAGGACAAGCCATTAATACATAAAAAGAGAACAAATCCCACTCCTTTTTGGCACTGTTGATGTTGGCAATGAGATGTCTGCAAGAAAACAACCAAGCTCAGAGAGTACCAAGGATACCCCTCCCTCTCCTACTCCTCCATTCCACAAACCATATTCCTTTCCAGTGCTGATGATGGTACCTGGTTTAGTAATGAAACATCTGCAAGAAAACAGCCAAGCTCAGAGAGCACTAAGGACCCACATCTCAACCTGAGCTACAGATATTCTCTTCCATCAAATTCATATTCAGCAGTCCAAACTCTGTAGGTCAAGGCAGAAAGTAGCTCCCAGGTTCTGCACGAACTTCAACTGCGTTTGATAACATTGCTACAGGTAGGATTACTTATACCATTGGACAATTCGCTATCAAAGCCATATCTGATCCCTTTAGACGTGTTTGGACTAAAACTTCCAGTGCCAGCCTGCACTGGCTTCCTGCATTCCTAACATATAGAGCAATACATAACCCCCATTTTTCCCATAGAATGACTCCAAGAAAAATAGATATGCTAATAAGTGGGAAGGAACAGGATACTGATTGCATTGCTTAGATATCAAGAGGTTTTTTTTTATTCAAATACTGTAACATATTATAGTATTTTCATCCAGGGTTAGGTACAAAGGTGCAAGCACAAAAGCCAGCCCCATTATCCACGAATCATCCCTCAGTTTGTTTTGTGCAGTCATGTTGAAAACAGTTTCATTGCCTCCAAGCCTGTTAAACACATATGGAAGTGCACCGAGCTATATTATCTTAAGCTATCTTTAAACGAATCTGTTCTGTGGAAGCCATCCATAGTTGCTATAGAACTCAAAGATATTTTGACGGAGGACTGAAAAAGTGCATTCAAGAAACATTTGGCATGTCTCTGTTTCTTGTTCTGCAGTGCCAAATTATCTAAGAATTTTACAAGTCAGTGCTATCGGTGGCAGCTTCCCTTCCAGCTTTCAGCTAGGGAGAGCATAAAACATACATTCTTCCACAACTTCAGCCCTTTGGCTTTTATTTTTTATTTTTATTTTTTTGCAAGAGAATATGTCAGGCTTTCAAAGGGCCTCGTTGTGCCCACACATTTTCGCAAAATGATGCAAAGGGACAAGTATCTAAAAATATTGGGCAACTTAAAATGACAGCATGGAATAATCAGACCTATTCATTTATAACACCCCACCCCACCCCCCTGATTATGAAATGCCTCTATTGTGTGTTCCTCACTCAAGAACAAAGTCTTTAACTCCGGTCACAGAAGCTATTCTTATGACACCAGTAGGCTTCGCGTGTTATCCTTAAGCAGATTGGGTTTTGGTTCATTTTTTAAAGGAAAAATGCCTTTATAAATCCTGTATTCTTGCTACTGTGATAATTACTATTACTATAACAATATTTCCTTATACTACATAGCACTAGCAATAGCACTTAGACTTATATACCACTTTACAGTGCTTCGCAGCCTTCTCTAAGCGGTTTACGGAGTCAGCATATTCCCCCCAACAATCTGGGTCCTCATTTTGCCCACTTTGGAAGGATGGAAAGCTGAGTCAACCTTGAGCCTGGTGGGATTTGAACTGCCAATTGCAGGCAGCCGGCAGTCAGCAGAAGTAGTCTGCAGTACTGCATTCTAACCACTGCGTCACCACGGCTTATACATAGTATAACTATTCTGCTAATACTATTACATTTCCTCTTTACTATTATTACACTATGCTCTATAGCAGGGGTGTCAAACTCATGTTGTCATGGCATCGTCACTAGATGTATTGCACCTTTCCCACCCTTCGTTAAACTGGGCATGGGCGTGGCCAGCAAGTGACGCATTGGGCCTGTGGGATGCTTGGCAACTGGCATGCATTTACAATTTTTGCAGTGTCTGGGTTCACAGGATTGCCATTTGCAATTTTCCCAGTGGAAACCTTCCAACAAGCAAAGCCAATGCATGAAACTTGATTCACTTAACAACCGTGCCCCCCAAAATTGGTTGTAAAATAATGTGCAACTCACATCACTTAGCAACACAAGTTCCAGTTCCAATGATGGTTATAAAATTGAGGACTATCCATATACGGAACAGAAAACAGAAGACTAAAGACATGGTTTCCTACTTACAATGCACACACATCTCTCAGTGGACATGTAGAATTACATATAATTCTCACATGTAAAAGGTATAGTGTAGATCAGGGGTGTCAAACTCGCATCATCACGGCAGTGTCACATGATGTATTGGGACTTTTTCCCCCTTTGCTAAACCAGGTTGGGGCAGGGCCAGCACATGACACATTTGGCCCACAAGCTGTGAGTTTGACACCCCTCTGGTGTAGATACTAATTTCAGATACTACAAAAGCATAGTTTTTTTTTTTAAAAAAAGCTTCTATAAAGTTATTTAGGGTTGCAGAACCTATAGCTCTTCAAATGCAATTGGACCATGCTTCCCTGCCATCTTCTCCCTATCAGCCACAGTAGCTGGACTAGAACAGATGATATCACAATGTAAACTACAGGAACACGTTTTCTCAAGGTTGATGCTTTACCTAAGCTGTGGGAGTTTAATCTATACTGTTTCCAAAAGACAGAAAGAAAAAGAAAGAAAGAAAGAAAGAAAGAAAGAAAGAAAGAAAGAAAGAAAGAAAGAAAGAAAGAAAGAAAGAAAGAAAGAAAGAAAGAAAGAAAGAAAGAAAGAGGGAAAGGGAAAAGGAAAGAGAGAAAGAGAGAAAGAGAAAGAGAGAAAGAAGGAAAGTGAGAAAGAGGGAGAGGAAAAGAGAGAAAGAGAGAAAGAGCAAGAACGGAAAGAGAAAGAGAGAGGTTTCAGGAAATCAAGAAAACATAAATCCAAAATCCTGCAAGTGCTGTTTTGCAACATCACTTAATGAGTTTAATAATAAAAGAAGCCGTTATATTATTAGATTTCTGGGTTTCCTGGTCTGACAAAGAAAAAGAAAATAACAGTCTGCTGCAAAAATTAAAGGATTTGGATTATTCCCCAACTCCAGATACACACACATACTTTCCCCAAATAATCAGAGAAACGTATCTTATATCAAATGGGTGCCTTCCCTTCTCTTGAAAGGGTAAAATGAAATAGTTTTATCTAGAAATTCTAAGCCTGCCATAGAAGAATTATGCTGTTACAGATTTCAAAAGGTTAGCTTCAATGAACCTGACATGAATCTAACCCAAAATAACCCATTCAAGAGAAAAGTAAGAAATAATTGCTGTTTTCTCTCTTTTTTTTTCCTCAGCTATATTGCTATAATGATTTTGCATAACAGATTGAACAAAGTGCTGTTGTGACAGGTGGTAGAATTCAGCTAGTAAGCACAGAGACAGGGTTCAATTTAGTTTGTGAATCCTTTAATTGTTGTGCAGCTAATTAAAGAAGGTTCTTTACACTCGCAAGTGTTTACCGTTGCTAGTATGCATACATGAAAAATTAAATTGTGCCTTCAAGGGCTGAGAACTATAGAAAAATCATAGCTGATGCTGCAACATGCTTACCAGCTCAAAATAGCTGCTTTTTTCACAATTGGAATTTGTAAAACTTTTTGCTAAGCAAATATAGAGCTAATTAGAAGTGTTCGTTGGACCAATTAACATTTAAATAAATAAGCCATATTGCACATTTCACAGTCTTTATTTAATGATGCTTCTTCGCTCTTTAGAAATATTCCTTTAAGTACAAATAAGTTGTCAGAAAGAACTGAAGGACAAAAATAGCAGCACAATGTTTCTAAGAGTATTTGTTCCTTCTCTTGCACCTTTAACATCATCTATACCTGTTGATGGGAAAACACCAATATAGGTTTTTTTTTTCTCTTTCATCATCTCAAACTGCCTTCTATACACCTCAGAATGCAAACAGAGAAAGGAGGGGGGGAAAGACGTATTTGATTATTTAAAGTGCTGTGATAGCATTGTTTGTTCACTTACAGTTTCTCCTGTTATTCTTTTTTTTAATCCTACTTTTATCTCAAAAGGTAACCGGTGGACATAAAGGGAACTTATGAAAAGAGGAGGGGGAAATGCTAAAAGCTGCCATGTTGAACATGTGTGAAAGAAAATAGCTAATTTGAAGTTCAACTGTGAACACTCCTGTAACTGATAAACAGCTTGATCCTCACCCCAGTCATTAAGCAGAAACGTGCCAGGATGTTAGCTAACTTCAACAGGAGCTAAGCAAAGTTGCTGAGCTACAAAAAGTTTACTCAGACTCTGAACTAAAACATAAGAAGGATGTATTGATACCAGATTCAAGCAGGAAGCTAAAGATGCTGGCCTTCCATCACTCAAATGAAAATGTACAAAATAGCGTTTGTTTGTTTTTGAAATTTCCAGATATTTTTTTTAGGTGCTCCATTTCTGAAACTGGTGTCCTAGGAGCAACATCCATAAATGAATACTCATCTCCAGGAAAAGGCTATGAGATGTGTAAATATGGTATGTGAACAAAGCATACCCTTGACTTCGCCTAGAGAAAAATTGACAGGCATTCGCTAACGTTTCAGGCAGACTTTCAAAGAATGAATGGAATGCAAAACAAGACAAAAAGGAAGTATTCTTTCACAATTTGCTCTTAGGTCTTGAGACAGAATGGAACAGAATAACAGAAGGGACCTTCGAGGTCTTGTAGTCCAACCCGCTGTATAAGCAAAAGACCCTATACTATTTCAGACAAATCCAATCTCTTCTTAAAAGCTTCCAATGATGGCGCACCCACAACTTCTGAAGGTATGCTGTTCCACTGATTAATTGTTCTCATTGCCAGGACATTTCTTCTTAATTTCAGGTTGCTTCTATCCTTGATTAGTTTCCATCCACTGCTTCCTCTCTTCCCTTCTGGTGTTTTGGAGAATAGGTTGGCTACCCTCTTCTTTGTGGCAGCCCCTCAAATATTGGAACACTGCTATTTATTTATTTATTTGATTTGCCAATTGTTTACAAGATAATAAGTATAAATGTATACATAGTTGTGAATACATGAAATGGGTACATATAAGAAAAATAAAAGAATAAGAGAAACAATAGGACAGGGACGGTAGGCACGTTGGTGTGCTTATGCACGCCCCCTACAGGCCTCTTAGGAAAGGGGTGAGGTCAATAGTAGACAGTCTAAGGTTAAAGTTTTTGGGGTTTGGGGAAGAAACTAGAGTCGGGTAGAGTATTCCAGACATTGACCACTCTATTGCTGAAGTCGTATTTCCTGCAATCAAGTTTGGTGCGGTTTACTTTGAGTTTGTATCTATTGTGTGCTCTTGTGTTGTTATGGTTGAAGCTGAAGTATTCATTGACAGGTAGGACATTGCAATGTATGATTTTATATACCATGCTTAAGTCAGACCGAAGACGGCGTAATTCAAGGTTTTCTAGTTCTAGAATTTCAAGTCTGGTGGCATAAGGTATTCTACAACGAGTAGAGGAGTGGAGAACTCTATCATGTCACCCCTGGTCCTTCTTTTCACTAGACTAGACATAACCAGTTCCTGCAACTGTTCTTCAACTGTTCTACCTTCTAGGCCCTAATCATCCTGGTTGCTCTTCTCTGCACTCTTTCTAGAGTCTCAACACCTTTTTTACATCGTGGTGACCAAAACTGGATGCAGTATTCCATGCAGTATTCTTACCAAGGCATTATAAAGCAGTACTAATACTTCACATGTAATAATTACGTATAACTTCAGATGCACTTTAGTTCAATTCTTGACTTGACGATGGACTTCTTTGGTGATGTTGTGATTTCCTTTCCAGTCCTAAAATTGATTCTATCCCTCTGTTAACGCAGCCTAGGACACCAGAGTCTGATTCAAGGACTGGAGACATAATAGTTATCTAGAACCTCATATGACATTAAACATTAAGCTTCCTAATACTGCAGGTATTCTCATGTTCAGGCTCCATTTGTTAAGTGCTGAATGGGTACCCATTCACATCCAAGCCATTTGATCTCTAAATGTAGATTCTTATTAAAAACAAAAGCATTTACAAAATTCCACAGACTGGCTGCTGGTAACTTTGGAAGGATCACACCAATTCAAGTTCTTACTGGCATGCCTGCATTTTTTTCTCTCTCAACATTTACTGCTTTGTTTTTTCACATTTTGTGCAGGATTGATCTGGGACTGTTAAATGCCTGCTTACCTTGCCAATCCAGACTGTAAGATCAAGCTGGGATACAATTTTATGACTATACACCCTTTCTTGCACAGTGACTCATTACATTTTGGAATAAATGGCATCCCCCACTGCCTTTTGAAAAGAGAAGTGTTTGGGTTTCTTATATTTGATACTAAAAGTCTATTTACCAACGAGGGTGTTGGCTCAAAAATGTCTCAAACATCAATGACCCTTATAAATAATGTAGCATTCATAAAGATGATTATCATGTTCTATTTAAAAATGTATAAAGAGAGAGATAATAACAATGATTTGCACTTCTGTCTATTGAACTCCAAGTACTAACAAATTTATCCTCATAATGCCCCTATCTTTTCAAGTATAAAAACTATATTAATATATTTTCGGTTTACAACCTTACAAAAGCAGGGCAGTAAATAGAGCCTTGATGTGCAGTTATGGGTATCTAAAGAGATCTCAAGTTGGACATCCAAAGAACTGAGATACTTTACACTGGTGGATGAGTCTACTTAAACCCATAGCTCCATAAGATTAAATGCATCAAGCTCAATGGCATTTTACAGAATGTGAACATAACCTTGAAGAAAGTGTTGGGGAACAAGTAGAGCTTGTTCGATTTCATTGAGGCTGCATCAAAGTTGTGTTTCACCTTGGGGGGCTGGGTGTGTGTGGCTAAAGTGGGCATGGCCAGCTTGACGCTCACTCATTGAGGATCTGTTTTTGGCCAGCTCAAGATTGACTCAGCCTTCCATCTTTCCGAGGTCAACAAATTGAGGACCCAGATTTTGGGGAGCAATAGGCTGACTCTGTAAAGTGTTTAGAAAGTGCTGTAAACCACCATGAAGTAGTATATAAGCCTAAGTGCTATTGTGCTAGTTTGCATCTTTCATTAGCCATACAACCACACCATTAAGTCCACAATTTTGTTTGACTCATTCTAATATTACACACCTACAAATGAGGGGGAAATGTGTGAAGGGAATCATGAGATACAAACAGCAAAGTAAAAACAGAGGATCAACACTAAGTAATCTCCTCTAGAGGCAGACTCTGTCGTGCCATGGGAGATCCCTATTGTAAAACAAGCTGAAACCCATTAGTTATGACAAATACCGTATTTGCCGGCGTATAAGACGACTGGGCATATAAGACGAGCCCCCAACATTTCCACTCAAAATATAGTTTTTGTTATATACTACGCAGTATAAGACGACCCCCACTTGGAGGCATGCTTTTCAAGGCAAAAAGTCGTCTCATACGCCGGCAAATCACGGATAAGTTGTAACACTTGGGGTATTCTGGATATAATTCTTGATTGACACCCCAACCCCTTTCCCCCAAACTTACAAAGCCACCAAAATGCTTTAGAGAGGCAGCTTCGCCTTTCTCAGGCTGGCACTCAATTCCTCTCCCTTTCTTTGTGACAGCCCCGCGTGCGTGCCATCGGGACTCCAAGGGTGGGGGATGGACAGCTGCCAACTCTCTCTCTCTCTCTCTCTCTGTGTGTGTGTGTGTGTGTGTGGTGTGGAGGGTAATTCCGCTATCTCTGGCCTCCGCTCGGTTTTAAAGTCGCTTGGCCGGTTCCCAGAGTCGCAGCGCTGGCCGAGACGCGGCGCCGGGTGGAAGCTTCGGTGCAGGGGAGGCAGATCTTTCTCTCTTAAGCGGGGAGGGGAGGAGGGGACAAGAGGAGGGACGGGACGGGACAGGGGCGGGAGGAGGGCGCTCGCCTTCTTCCACCGCCCACCGGACCCTTTTCTTCCCAAGGGGACCCTGGAAAGCAGCTCGGGAGCCGGGTGGCCCTGCCCAGCGGGGTCCCATCAGGAACTTCCTGAGGACACACCCCCCCGCCCCAAGCACAGCCCTCCCGGTCTTTCAAAGAGGGAGGGAGAAGCGGGAGGAGCAAATTGCCGCCCCGCCCGCTGCCCAGAAGGAGGGGCGCCACAGTCCACCCCCACCACCTTCTCCCCCCCACTCCCCGGGCCATTACGCGGCTCGGGGCTGGCTGGGCGGCGGCCCGCCAGAGACCCTCCCGCTCCACCCCCACCCCACCTCCAGATTGGCCTCCGCAGCGCCCGAGCCGGGCGGAGGGTGGGTGGGTGGGTGGGAGGAGGAGGAGGAAGAGAGACTTCGGCTGGGCTTGAAGGGGCTTCGCAAGTTGCGGAGCTCCGCCCCGTCGCTCTTGCACCGAGTGACAATGTATTTACCGGCGTATAAGACGACCCCCCCACTTGGAGGCATGTTTTTTAGGGCAAAAAAGTCGTCTTATACGCCGGCAAATACGGTAACTATCTCCAGAGGACAGCCTCTCCATGGAATTTCTGAACCCATTAGAAAAAGGAAGAAAGAAATAAGAGGTAAGAAATGCCACTCCCTGTTCAAAAGTCCAACATAATCTAGTATATGCATGTAAACTAAGAAGATTCTTCATGCAAGTAAACATTTGTTAAGTTAAGGAAACTGATTTGGGGTAATCTGAATTTAAATCACAATCTGAAATTGTGCAGGAGGGGGATTTTGAACAAAAGAAAATAAAAGAAAACAGCAGAGTTGTGTTGCCCTCTGTGCAGAGGATAAAAGTATTTTCCAACTGTCTATTCCATTGGTTAGATGACCACCAATCCTCTGGATGACTTCCTACATTTTGGTTGCATCTGGCCCTCTTAAACTCATCTGTTCTCCTTGGTGATGTATTTTATCTTCAATCCCTTTTGTGTTCATTTCTTGATTCATTCTACAAGCAGGATGGATATATCTCAAGCTATGAGACACGCACACTTACATATGTATCATTCCAATGAACATGGCAGGGATAACTTTCATGTTAATTTGCAGGGTTTACATTCTTACTTCCCAAATTAAATAGTTATATTTACATGTTCTTCAAATAGTTTATGATGTCCACTGGGACCATAAATTCCCCCTAAACCCCCACCCACCCACAAGCTGCAAAAAAGAATCACATTTCTAGCTACTTTGGGGACAATAAAGGGGAACGGCAAATATTATCCAATATTTCTTTCTGATCTATTATGTCTATGAAACTCCAAAGTACAGAATTAACACAAACTAAAGATTACAGGTAATCCTTGACACAATTGGGATGAAAATTTCTGTTGCTAAACAAAAATATTGGATGAGTCACACCTGATTTTGTGGCTTTTTTTGGGCAACACTGTTAAGCAAATTACTGCATTTGGAAGTGAATCACATGGTTAGTAAGTAAATCCAGCTTCCCCCATTGACTATGCTTGTCAGAAGTTGGCTGGGAAGTCACAAATGGTGATCATATGACCTTAGGATGTTGTCATGAATACATGGCAGCTTTCAAGCACCCAAACTTTGACCATGTGATTAAGGTGATGCTGCAGGGTTCATAAGTGTGATGACTGGTTGTAAGTACTTTGTTTAATGCCATTGTAACTTCAAACAGTCACTAAACTAATGGTTGTTAAGTCAAGGACTACCTGTAGGCAGCTCTTGATTGAAAGTGTACTATTGTTTGTTGTTTGAAGACAGAGTAGGCTGCAATCTTCTGCATGTTTACTAAGGGTTTGAACTCTCACTGCAGTGGGGCTTACTCCCAAGTAGACAGTAAGCCCCAGTTTGACCTTAAATACAGAGACTCAAATGTCAAAGACAGAATCAAATCTTGACCTGCGAATCTGATATTTATATTTCAATTCCTATTTGCAAATATTTGTTTGGCAGCCTTGGAACTTCAATTCAGCCTAATGGCTTTCTGAAATGTCAAATACAGTTCAAAGGAGAAAATCTATAATGTATATTCGATTGGGCCCCTTTGAATATCTTGGAATTTACTGAAGAATACGAGAAGCAAAAGCTGCATCAGTTGCTAATGTCATCGACGTAAAGGGACATGAGTTAAAGAGGTCTTTGTGTCTGAAGCTCTGGGTGTGCTGCTGAGGTATTAGCAGAAAGTGCAGTTGGGTTTCAGATGCATTGTTCTTTGTTTCTTCTGCTTTTTTGCAAAAACAAAAAAAAAAGCTGGAGCAAGATATGTTTAAAAAAAAAAAATCCAGCTGAGAAAAGCTTAGCCCAGCTGCATCTGGCTCTGTAGTAAAAGAGCTTCCTTTTGGCTTCCCAGTGAAGCAGCTGTCTATGGACCACAAGGAGACTCCCAGTTTCGAGTCACAGCTGCAAAAAATGTGCAGGGCACACACCGAGTGAATCAAACTACAGGAGGGTAGCCTCTGCTAATTGCTTACATTCGCACTGTGTCTGGGCACCATTTGGCAGCCACAACACTCCTATGTGTTACCTAGGGCTAGACCCCAGCTGCTTTCTAAGCACATGCTTAAGAGTTGGTGGGAATAAGAAAAAAAATGTAAAGAACATCCTTTCATGGGCTCAGCTAGCATTCAGGTGAGCTACAATGGCCTGACCTGCTTCTTCTCTTTACTGCTGTGGGCGATCAATCCGTACATGCCTCAGAAGTCTAGGGAAAAGTAAAAAATAAAAACATTTGGAAACAGACAGAACCTGAAGTGATGGAGAAGTTGGTCGTTTCCGAATGGGCAGCTTAATCCTAATTGCCAGAGCCAGAGTATTTTCACAACAGTAGGCTGGAGCATTAAAGCAAGGAAGAAATGAAGGAATTTGGGGGCAGCAAGCAGGGGGAAGCATCTAGATAGATGCCAAAACCTAACATGGACCATAAATGGCTTTTTAACAGAAAGAGTCTCTAAGCATTTGTTTACAATAAAGTCATCTTTAAGATGAAACTCAAGAGGCATGTCCAGGAAGAAGAAAAATACTGTACAAAAAGCCAAAAGATTAAAATATCACCCTTTGAAATGTTGATAATCTGGAATGATAAAACCTTCGCTTCGTTATAGCAAAGGAAGCTATCTCTCTGAGCCCTAAAGGTCTATTTTTCCCTCAATTTTGTAGGCAGAATTTGGCACCTTCCTTCCCAGTGAATTCAGGGCATCACTCCTGAAACTAAAACAAAAAACAGAGAAAAACAGTTCAATTCTTGTACAGGATTGTCCTGTGAAGAAACCATCACAGATCAAGCACTGATCAAGCAAACATTGATTCAAATGTAGCCTTGAAGGATCCATAGTAAGAGAATAAGTGGTGATACCTATGGAAAAAATCCTTTGTGGCAGACACCAGTTTTAAGGCTATCCTAAACTCAGTGGGTGGAGCCTAGATTTTAAATCATTAAGAGTTGATCTCTAAAAATGAGTTGTGGTGGAGGTTTTGGTTTTGAGACAGAGGGAAACAGTTGCTGTGGAACCTGAAGGAGAGTTGGCTGTGATGCTTTTTTCTGACCTGTGGCTTTTCCCCAATTCATCCGATTAACCATACCATTCTGTTGTTCAATAATACATTCTATAAAACAATACTAGTAGGCTTATATAAATTGTATCATACTTTGCTACATAAGTTTTTATGCCCCAACTTCTTAAACCTTAACTTACATTTTTGTACTTGAATTTGTTCCATGGTTTTATGGCATGTTTTACTCTAACCAATTATGAGTCTTTTGCTTGCTGTGCTGATTAATGACTGAAATAAGATGACTAACTGACCACTATGTGAATAGAAAGCTGAAGCAGATAGGTTCCTAACAGATAACAGATAATCAGAGTTGGAAGGGACATCTAATCCAACCCACTGCCCAAGCAGGAGACCCTACATCATTTCTGACAAATGGCAGTCCAATCTCTTCTTGAAAGTCTCAAGTGATGGTGCTCCCACAACTTCCGAAGGCAACTTCTGTTCCATTGGTTGATTGTTCTCACTGTCAGAAAGTTTCTCCTTCTTTCCAGGCTGAATCTCTCCTTGTTCAGTTTCTATCCATTATTCCTTGTCTGACTTTTGGGTGCTTTGGAAAATAGCTTGACCCCCTCCTCCTCTCTGTGGCAGCCCCTCAAATATTGGAAGGCTGTTCTCTTGTCTCCCCTGGTCCTTCTCTTCACTAGACTAGCTATGCCCAGTTCCTGCAACCGTTCATCGTATGTTTTAACCTCCAGTCCCCTCATCATCCTGGTTGCTCTTCTCTGTACTTTTTCTAGAGTATCAACATATTTTTTATAGTGTGGTGACCAAAACTGGATACAGTACTCTAGGTGTGGTCTTACTAAGGCTTTGTAGAGTGGTATTGGTACCTTACTTGATCTCGATTGTATCCCTCTGTTAATGCAATTTAGGATTGCATTAGTTTTTTTGGCTGCTACTGCACAGCAGACCTTTTAGGTCTGTGGACATTATGTTGGAAAATCTTCTTTCTATGAATGACTTGAAGTTGGAGTAGAAAAAATACTGTTCCATTTTTGAACCTCTTACAATGCTGCTGCCACCCACTGTGGTGTACTGGGATGTTGGAGAGGCAGAATCAAACATGAAATTGTCTTTCTTTCTTCCATCTAGCCTGGCCTTGTCTAGTTTGACCGATACAGGTAGTCCTTGACTTATGTCCACAATTGAGCCCAACATTTCTGTTGCTGAGTGAGCTTTGCCGCATTTTATGACCTTTCTTGCCACCGTTGTTAAGTGAATCACTGCACTTGTTAAGTTAGTAACATGGTTGTTAAGTGAATCTGGGTTCCCCCTTGACTTTGCTTGTCAGAAGGTCCAAAAAAGGTGATCACGTGACCCTGGGATGCAGCAGCCGTCATAAATATGAGTCAGTTGCCAAGCATTTGAATACTGTCATATGTCAATGGGGGAATGCTGCAATGGTTGTAAGCATGAAACATGGTCATAAGTCACTTTTTCAGTGGCATTGTGACTTTGAACAGTCACTAAATAGCAACAGCACTTAGACTTATATACCACTTCACAGCGCTTTACAGCAGTGGTCGCCAACCAGTCGGCCGGGGACCACTGGTGGTCCATGAGAAAACTTTGGTGGTTCGCAGAGAAATGTCACCCCCCAAAGTACCCCCCAAAGCAATTAATCCATGCTACACAGGAACACAGGGCTTGAGTCACTTGCATTGCGAACAATATGAGGTAGTGAGGAGAGGGGGGAAAGGATGGAGGTGGGGAACTTGCCCCACTTGCCCCACGCACCTCACCTGGCCACCAGGCTGCTTCTTTCCACTTCTTCTGCTTTTGGCTGCATGCAAGGAAAGCAGCAAAAGTCTTTCTTTCTCTCCCGCAAACTCTGCCAGAAATGAGTCTTTGAGACCCTGCAAGGTATTCTGCTCCAAGAGGCTTCTCTCTCTCTCTCTCTCTCTCTCTCTCTCTCTCTCTCTCTCTCTCTCTCTCTCTCTCTCTTTCTCTCCCTCCCTCCCTCCCTCCCTCTCAGAACGGAGCTGGAGGTGGTATCCTGCGATCTCAAATAAAGAATGATTGATCGGTAGGAAAACGGGGTGGGGAATTTTCCTGCGGACTTTTTTTAGAATTTTCCCAGGGTCTCTGGTCTGCGGGATTTAAAATTATGAGTTTGATGGTCCCTGAGGTCCAAAAGGACCCTGTCTAGGTGATTTACAGAGACAGCCTCTTGCCCCCAACAATCTGGGTCCTCATTTTACCCACCTTGGGAGGATGGAAGGCTGAGTTAACCTTGAGCTGGTGAGAATCAAACTGCCAAACTGCTGGCCATCGGCAGTCAGCAGAATTAGCCTGCAGTACTGCATTTTAACCACTGCACCACCACAGTTCGTACAAACAAACCATTGTAAGCTGAGGACTACCTGTAATAATTTTGGGGTTAGAAGTAAATATTTTGCTTTTGCTTTAAAAAAAAAAAAAAAACTACTGAGAGATAACAGAGATCCTGTGCACACCATCCATAGACCTCCTATCATCAATCCCCTTAGTAGTGTCTTGTATTCTCACAACTGTGACTATAGTGACACTCACTGCTTGGCCATGCAAAGACCTCCTGGTCTAAGTGAGAAACATTCTTCTTAGTACAACTGTAAACTGCAAATTTGCAAAAAGTTCCAAGGAGGCACTTTTTTCTTTTTGCCAACCCGTACTTTGTTCCGATTGTTATTGTTCCTAGTTATAAGAGCCATTCAACATTTGCCTGGATCCACAGGCATCACAATGCCTCTCTCCCTTCCTTAGATCTATTAGTTCACAAAATCAAAAGCCACACTCTGTTCAGATATTAAGAGTAAATAAGTGATGCACGGGGACTTAATAATAATATTGCTAAGCACTTCTACTGCACTTTATACATCCAGAGTGCTGTACAAACATTAATTAATTAATCCTTATAACAACCTCCAAAGAACATAAGTATATTCTATTGCTCATGTACATGGAAACTCTACTGAGTTCAGCAGATTTTTCCTATTGTCATCAGAAGTTTGCTCTGGACTTTGAAAACAGAAGTGAGCAAGGGTTCAAAAATGCCGTGAGATTACAGTTCAGAATTCTGGGAGTCTTTACACTACATCTAGAAAGGAAACCAATATTTATTCTCATGACTGGGATAAGCCAGTTTCCCACCTGGAAGCCACCCATTGACTTATACATGTGTATAAGTCCCATAGCATTAAAAAAAACCTCCCTTTTTTACAATAGTGGTAACCCCTTAATGGAGCTGAGCATTTACTGGTTGAATGCCCTTCCTGATTCCATGCTGGGTTTGCAGCAGATTTGTTTTTGTGCCCTAGGAAAGAGAAAATATGCAACTACCTACGGTTGAACTCTCAACCTTCCTAATGGGAGGTGAACGTCTTCACCGCTAGGCCACTGTGCTACTCCTATGCCCATAGCATTGTATTTCAGAATCATGGGGTCCTCTGAGCTTAGTTATTTTCTTGCAGACACTTCATTACCAAACTGGGTAACAATACCAGTGCTAGTAATGAAGTAGGGTTTACTGCAAAGCCTACTCTGCAGTGCAATTACTAGCACTGATTATGTTAACTAGTTTGGTAATAAAACATCTGGGGGGGAAAAACCAACCAACCAAGCTCAGAGAGTCCCAAGGACCCCCACAGTTCAACCCTGAACTACAGATAGTCTCTTCTATCCCAATTATGAAAACAAACTGGACCAGGTTGCTGCTGTTTATGAACATGGGCCAAATTGCAAGAGAGGAAACTTAATGGGAGTGCCAAATGGATCAACCTACAGTGTGTTAGTTCTCACACTGTATATATATATATAAAAAAAACACGACAAGAACAAATATGGGAAGTCTAGAAGTGAAGGATGGATGAAAACGGGCCAGCCTGCTTGAAAAACGGAGACCAGTAGCAGGGGTGGGCTTCAAAAATTTTAGCAACAGGTTCTCTGCCTGGTTGCTGGGTGGGCATGGCCAAGTTGGCCTCCTGCACCACAAGGGGGGCATTTTTGCCATCCCTGGGCTCCGGAGGCTTTCCTCGAGCTTCCAGGAGGGCAAAAACAGCCTCCCTGGACTCCGGAGGCTCTCTGAAAGCTGGAAATGGGCCCATTTCCGGCCTTCCTGAACTTTTGGGAGGCCCATTTTTCACCCTCCCTGAGTCTCCATGCATGCCCTGCACTTACCTGCATCCAAAATGGGGGTTCCCGTGAGGGGCAGGATGGGGTGGGCAGGGCCAGGCAGGAGTGGGAGTGGGATTTGGCAGTTCTCCGAATTGCACAGAATCTTAGCCATGGACTCTCACAAACCCCTGCGAACTCTCAGCAGCCCACCCCTGACCAGTACTCTGTCATACAAGGCAGGAAGAAAAATGGAAGGCAGGAAGAATGCAAGAGGGTTTGAACTATGTTTTTATAAGGAACTCTGCCATTTTGAATCACTGCAGTGGTTGAAATTCTTTTGGTTATAGCAGCCTTTCTTTAACAAATACATTTTCAAATATTGGGTTTTTTTCTGAGTTTGCTTGTTTGGTTTTTCTGAGCACCAGCTACCTGAAACTTAAACATGGAATTGAACCTGAGATCATCTACTATACATCATGTAATCCACCTCTGAGTTACAGTCCCTGATATATTATAAATATACAAAGCTGCCTTACATTGAGCCAGTTCACTGGTTATAATCCATCCAATCTAGTTTAGGTCTAATTTCCAAAACTTCAGCCTGGATGGACCATGGCATCTTCAGCAAACAAAATGTTATCTGCTATTGATGTATGTGTTTCCATAGACGTACCAGAGCTGTTCCTAATAAATCAACTGGAGATTATGCTTGTCTCGGAGTGATTGATTACCATGGACAATTTCTGGATGCCTAACAGATCTCTCAACATTTCTCAATGTTGGCTTCCTGATCTTACCCTTACAAATACCTTAACCCATGGCATTGTTTTTGCCATGCTCAATCAATGAACATAAAAATAAAGCATGGAGATTCATTGAACATGTGAGATGATGTGGTTAACAGATGTGCCTTTCAAAGTTTTGCACATGATCCATTTAAAAAAAGGATGTTATTGACAATCAAATAAAGCAAGAAATTGGACTTATGAATTCACACACATCTCTTTTGACTGCTATAGTTAGCAACAATGACCCTGTCTTTGTGGGCAATTAAACATAACTATGAAAGTGTTTCTTTATCCTTCTCAGTGATCTTTCACTGCAACTTTAATTGCTATATATCTTCACAAAAAGTCAAACCTCTGTTTTACATCATCTTAATGTCAGGCATGTTTAAGTTAAAAAAAAAACCACTGGGAGAATTGTGATGCATCAACTACTGGCCTTACACCAGAAGTACAAGACTGAAGTTCCATCATTGTAAAATACCTTCAGGTTGCTTAACAAACCAAACATCCTATGGTCACCCACCTCTAAAGATGTTTATAATGCACTGACAACTGTCTATTGCTGAATAACTACGGTCCTAACTGATCTCATTTTTTCTCTCAAGAAGTTAAGGGATATGTCTTGTTCAATGGACCTCCAGTTCCCAGTCCTTTCAGATTTGTCTAGCAGGAAACAATTCAATCTTGTTGTCAGCTGTTTGCTTTTTACTTGATACAGACTCATAAGATAAGTTGTCTTGCATAAAAGCACACACAACTTTGCACAAGGTGGCTTTTGATTTCCCCATGGAGCAAGGAATATCATCAAGGAATCCTCTGCTCATTTTAGAAGTTTAAATAAGAACTGTGTATTAGGTGTGTGTTTTTTTAATATTCTAGCAATTATTGTTATTAATACTGATTTTGAAAACATATACTACCTGGCACGTAAGCAAACGTTTGACTACAGCAAATAATAACAACACAACAAAGAACAAGATGAAGCATAAAAAAGTCGCACCTATTAGACATATGATGAAATAAAAGAAGAATTCAATTGCAACAGTGTCAGATGCAAGCAACTGCAGGCACTCATGAGCAGCTAATCAGTGTCCTTTTAACTTAGGATCCCTGAGAGTATTCACTGCAATTTTTATTGATGCATAATACATAACAAGGGATGCAGTGGCTCAGTGGCTAAGATGCTGAGCTTGTCGATCAGAAAGGTCGGCAGTTCGGTGGTTCGAATCCCTAGCTCCACGTAACGGAGTGAGCTCCCATTACTTGTCCCAGCTTCTGCCAACCTAGCATGTAAAAATCCAAGTAGAAAAATAGGGACCACTTTGGTGGGAAGGTAACAGCATTCTGTGCGCCTTCGGTGTTCAGTCATGCCAGCCATATGACTACGGAGATGTCTTTGGACAGCACTGGCTCTTTGGCTTTGAAACGGAGATGAGTACCGCCCCCTAGAGCCGGAAATGACTAGCACGTATCTGTGAGGGGGACCTTTACCTTTACCTTAATACATGAACCTTGATATTTCATCATGCCTACCAGATTTCCCTACAACCATGTCACCAGTCATCTGTCTGGCTAGAGATGTGCAGATCACTGTTAATTTGGTTAATGTTATTTTGTCCCAACCCTGCTGTCTTTTAAACATGTATTGAAGGCTCTTTCTCCAAGATGCAGGCTCCCTGTGGGAGATGTTTTGTAGAGATTTTAGTGGATAGATGTTCCATGGGAATTGCCATTTTCTTTCTGTTTTCTTTGATATTTTATTTTATTTTATTGTTTTGTGTTTAATTCTGTATGTTCTCCAGACTCTGAACACAACTTAGAAATGTGAATAATAAATAATTAATCCAACTTCTTTAACATTGACCTGATTTGGTGTTCAATTTTCATTCTTGATGTATGCACTCTCATACCTTCCAACTTGCAGGGCACCATCGCCAGCAGCCAACTACCAACATCATGTTATATTGCATGAGTCTGGATGTTTGGCCCTACTTCTTGGTTAGTGCATGGATTCTTAGTAAGCACCCACTGAAAACTGCTTTCTAATTAGGATAGGAAGGTATTTTTTTTGTAAAGCAGAGCAGGTACTTTGAAGGGGACAACAAGGCACACAAACGCATCTGCTGAAAATGCCATATCTTTATCCATGTTTGCATAGTTTATAGCCATTTGGTTCCAAGAAAATACATGTTGGGGTTAAGTAGGCAACAACAGAGTATAACACTGTCACATCCGCTTAGCATCTCATCCATTCAATTTATAGCAACAGCACTTAGACTTATGTACTATTTCACAGAGCTTCACAGCCCTCTCTAAGAGGTTTACAGAGTCAATCTATTGCACCCCCCAACAATCTGGCTCCTCATTTTATCGACCTCAGAAAGATGGAAACCTGAGTCAACCTTGACCCAGTCAGGATCGAACTTCTGGCAGTGGGCAGAATTAGCCTGCAATGCTGCATTCTAATCTCTGCACCACCAGGGCTTTTTATGCATTGATGCATTTTCATGCAATGATGGCACAGCTGCCATGCAGAGGAATAGAGGCAACTATAGAGATTCCCAATCATCTGGATCATGGTTATCCCAAAGGTGCTTTTTCTGAAAGTCACATTTGGGGAGTTTTTCCCCCTCCCTTGAAAACATTTCACTTCTCATCTAGGAAGCTTCTTGGATGTGAAACATTTTGGAAGGAAGGAAGGAAGGAAGGAAGGAAGGAAGGAAGGAAGGAAGGAAGGAAGGAAGGAAGGAAGGAAGGAAGGAGAAAAAGAAAGAAAGAAGAGAGAGAGAGAGAGAAAGGAGAGAAAGAAAGAAAGGAGAGAAAGAAAGAAAGAAAGAAAGAAAGAAAGAAAGAAAGAAAGAAAGAAAGAAAGAAAGAAAGAAAGAAAGAAAGGAAGGAAGGAAGGAAGGAAGGAAGGAAGGAAGGAGGGAGGGAGGGAGGGAGGGAGGAGAAAGAAAGAAAGAAAGGAAAGAAAGGAAAGAAAGAAAGAAAGAAAGAAAGAAAGAAAGAAAGAAAGAAAGAAAGAAAGAAAGAAAGAAAGAAAGAAAGAAAGAAAGAAAGAGAAAGAAAGAAAGAAAGAAAGAAGGAAGGAACCAAGGCCAGTTGCCTTTTGTGAAAAGCATCTTTGGGGCTCACCCTGAAACAAAAATATAATCAGAATTAAGACCAAAGATTCTAACCATTTCCTTCAATGCCAACCCAAAGACTTAAAACCATACTCCCTAAGGCAGAGCTGCATTCCTTCCTTCCAGATATTGCTGGATGACTAAAACTATTATAGAAGAGAGAGATGCAAATGCTAATTAAAAAGAGAAGAATGTGGAAATGCTTCGGCTTCCTTGAGTTTGCCCCCTTGTTTGTAAATATCATCATGCTGTCATGTAAACGGAGAGATTATGTTCACGCCAACCTTCTCCTTGCTCCTACAAAACACACCAAAACGACAACAACAACAACACTGGCACTCTCTTCAGTTCATTTGTGGCTGGCAACAGATATATTTTTAACATAAAATACTATATTTAATTGGTTATGGATCTCTGTTCTTTCAGCACTACTGGAAATCACACAAAAACACATTAGTACAGAGCAATTAGTGAAAAGGCAGTAAACAACAGAGGCACTATTAAGCTGTGGGTGATTAAATAGCATTACTCTTTTATTTTTTATGATATTAGATTTAAAGATGAAGTCAATTTTGCCATATATCCCCATTAACATTAATAGGGAACATGAATAACAGGTGACTGAAACTTCTCTTGAAGACAGAATTAATTCTAGGCGCCTTCAGTTTATAAAATGCAATCGTTTTATTCCTCCATCTAAAGCTTCCTTCCTTCCTTCCTCTCAATGAGATAATAGGAAATACATTTGTAAAAAGAAAATAATAATAAACAACAGTATCTTACTTCCCCCAATAAATCTGAATATTTTAATGGTGATATCATTTGAACTGATGGGGCATATGATTTCTCTTTTTTTTACATAAAAAAAATCTTGGCTCTGTCAGTATCAAAACAAAATTGCTACTAAATCAGATTTCTGTGTTTCGTTATATTTGGTATTCTGATAATTGTTTGTTTTATTCATTGCATTGCAAGGGAAGTTGCATGCATGCATTTTAAAAACAAAAACCAGGGATTAAGTATTTTAAAGAGGATATTTCCAGCTAAGATGAATATCCAGGGACACACGCCAACGAACGTAGCCTTGTTTGTTTGTTTTAAAATCTTCTTTTAAAACAGAACCTCAGATTTAAAAAAAAAACCAGGGTATGACATAAAAGCAAATATTGAGTGTCTCAAGCAAAGTTCTCCTTCTATCTGTGTTATGCATGTTTTACGCAGGAGCTCAAATTCAGACCGTGATACAATTTCAGAATGAAATGTAAAATGTATAGCAACATCTTTCTTTTTTTTCCCCCTGAAAAGGAAGGAGGAAGAGGGATGATTTTTAAAAGATCAGCGATAATTTGATTCAGGATGGAGCCTTAAGAAAAGGCAGGGGGAAGGGGTTGGAATCCACCCTTCTCTCCCCATGGATCTCTGAACTCCCTGCTTGTTTATAGATTCCCCCTCTTGGTCTGGCCCATCTTTTTCCTAAGCATCTGATTAAGTTAACAATGCCCTGCTTTTTTGCATACCGATTTGCCAAGCCTTTCTCTACAGCTGCTCCCAAAGATTTGGTCTGTCTCTGTAATGCGATAGCGCAGCAGTCAGTAAATGCAATCTTTGTCAAACCCAGGTGTGCTCTTGATTTCGTTCTCCTTCGTTCCAAGCTAGGTTTTTTTTGTGGGGGGGGGTTTCTTTTCCATCCTCCCTTTCTCTTTCTCAGCATTTATAACACTCTATTATAGTATAGCCACATCTGGAGTGCAAAATCCTCCCATTAATTGCTTACTTTTAAAACTATGAAGGCAAATTCAGAAAGAGAAAGAGGGAGGGAAGGAAGGAAGGAAGGAAGGAGGGAGGGAGGAATGTTTATCACAATTGCTAATGTTCTTTCCATTTACAAAAAAAAATGTGTTGGTTTGATTTGAACGTCAATAATTCACCCTAAAATCAGCCTGCACGTGCATGCTTTGCTATCTTGCTACTTACTTACTTACAATCATGTGTAATATTATAATAAGTCAAATAAGAAAGTCTTGGGTCATTCCTTATATTAGTTCAGTAAAAGTAAAAGAGAAAAAAGGTGTTACATATCTAATTATTGGAATAAAAAGCTGTATCCTAAATAAAAGAGCCAAGAATCCTCCCCAACCGTATTCTCATTTTATTTTCAAGTGGACATGTACTACCATCACAATCACCAAACAATTTATTCGTTATTTTTAAGAGATGGATTGAGGAGGGAGGAGAATGACTTCAAATCAACACAATGGCTTAAACACAATGCTATGTTTGTTTGTTTGTGTGTGTGTGTGTGTGTTGCGCACAGTAAGAGTAATTTTTCAAGATCAAGTTTGAAGTAGATTAGCCCAGATATACAAACTAAGTCATTGCTGTTATCATTTGAGTATGGATAAAGGATGTATTCAGCCAAGAGCACCACCAAGTTATTTTCTCAAAGAGAAAGAGAGAGAGAAAAAATCCATCTCCTTGAATACATGAGAATCATCACTAGGAGATGATAAATGGGCCCCAACAAATAGTGTTGACAACTGCCTATCTATTGTGAAAAGGCATTTTGAATGAGGAAAATAATATTACTTCATTCAAAAATCCATCATAGGTCAAAAGAAAAAAAAAGGAGTAACTCTTTAGAAGTAGCTACTTGTTCCAATTATTTCTTAAATCCAACCACTGTTTTAAAAGATGAATAAATTCATATCTGACAAGTGGCCCACATTTATAGATGGTTTCCACTTATTTCCCACAATATTGCCATTTTATTGTGCAATGTTTCATCCTGATTTCTATGGAGCTGATTCCCTAAGAATAAATCAGTTGAAGAGTGTTGCACTGCAAATACCTAAATAACTGGGGGGGGGGTTTAAGAAGTGAAGAACTGAAGAAGCTTCTTGGATAAAAAGCAAAACATCTTCAAAAAAATAAATAAAGTCCAGTTGCCTTTTGAAAAAGCCGCTTTGGGACAACCATGACCTGGATGGCTGAGACTCCACAGATTCTGAACTTGTTTTTTTTTTCTTGCAGATATTTCATTATCCAACAAGGTACCATCATCAGTTTAATGAAATATCTGCAAGAAAACAAGAGAACACCCAGAACCCAGAAGTTCAACCTGAGTTACAATAATTCTCTTCTACTTGGTAAATATGCAATGAATTTGATGGCAAAAGTCTATAGACCCCATCCTTGTAGTTTTTGAAAGAGTTGGATCTCAAATCCCAAACGACTATTGGATATGCTGGCTGGAAATTTTAGGCATTGCATATTACAAATATATCCCGGAGAAGGCTATGTAATAACAATGATATTAACTTTTCCAATCATAGGCTCTGACTTAAATTATTCCTATCATGCAGTGATTTATTGTTGATTCAAGAGTTGGAGCATACATGGGGAGCTGCCTTTCCCAATCATTGTGTTAGAAGAAGTAGATCCATTGGGGGGAACATGGTCCTTCAAATGGAAGGAACAAAAGGGGTGCCTGAATTATGTCTGCTTTGTATTCATTGCTATGATACTATAAACAAAAGTAAAAGATGACTGTTTTGGTGACATTCACATGGGAATCCTTATCCCATCAAGACGTTTGTTCCCTGGATTAAAAAAAAAGGCCAGATATCCAGATCCATTCCTATAGGAATTGACTTCTTTTGGATCAGAACTCATGAACAATAATGGAGACCAGATCTGAAGATATGGAATTAAACCACATAGCCAGCTCAGTGGGATCTCCTTGAATCTGCCACTTTATGTCTCCTTGAAACCTCTTCTAGAAGCTGATCAGAAAAGTTGAAAGAGGAATGTGTGCCTACCTGTGTATAAGCCCATTTCAGTTACTAGAACGGAGGATCTTAAAAGAGCATAAAGCTATGTTACCACTTCATTCACTATTAAAAAGGGGGGGGAGTGTCACTTCATAAAGTAACTAGGAAGAATGCTTCATTTAGGACTTTTAAAAAGCAAAGCAGCCCTTTAAAGCATTGCATACGCAGCTATAAAACGAGGAAGTGTTTTGTAATAGAAAATATACAGCCAAGCTCAAAAACATCACCTGAAGAAGAAAATGTGTCAGGAAAAAAGCTGTATTTGCTGAAGACAAATTTTGATACACGATGACTTGCTAGGATTATAGATCAGATACATTATGGAGGTGTGGCAGGTACGATCAGGCCTGATCCCCCTTTATGTGGTCCTAATTTAATGATGGGATGGTTGAAAAATATTCCACCTTTTTGAGGTGTAAAATACTTGGAAACTGTAGCAAATCCCCAAACTTACTCCAAACACTGGGAAAAGAAATAGATAACATTTGTCCTGCTGACATCTTCTTACTTTGCATCCTATACCCACTTTTCCATTCCTCACTTCCATCAACAACATCAACACAACCCACAGCTGACAACAGAATGTCCATTTTAACTCAACAGTCAACTTCCTCGATGCATAGTAGAGATCTCAAGGTTCTGGTGCAAACTCCATAATTCAATTTGGACTCATCATTCATCCCCGCCCCGCCCCAAACCTGTCACCCATAAAATCAAAGCAAGATTAAAGCAAAGCATAGCATAGCATAGCAAAACATAGCATAGAGAATAGAATAGAATAGAATAGAATAGAATAGAATAGAATAGAATAGAATAGAATAGAATAGAATAGAATAGAAAACAGAGTTGGAAGGGACCTTGGAGGTCTTTTAGTCCAATCCCTTGCTTAGGCAGGAAACCCTACACCACTTCAGACAAATGGTTATCCTTTTTAAAAACTTCCAGTGTTGGAGCATTCACAACTTCTGGAGGCAAGTTGTTCCACTGATTAATTGTTCTAACTGTCAATAAATTTCTCCTTAGTTCTAAGTTGCTTCTCTCCTTGATTAGTTTCCACTCATTGCTTCTTGTCTTGCCCTCAGATGCTTTGGAGAATAGCTTGACTCCCTCTTCTTTGGGGCAGCCCCTGAGATATTGGAAGACTGCTATCATGTCACCCCCTATCCTTCAGACTAGACATACCCACTTCTAGCAACCGTTCTTTATATGTTTAGCCTCCAGTCCCTAATCATCTTTGTTGCTCTTCTTTGCACTCTTTCTAGAGTCTCAACATCTTTTTACAAAGAAAGTGTAAAAGTGTTGGTTGTCCCACAGTTGCATCACAGGCTAATAAAAAAGACTCCAAAGATACAGGCAAGATTCTATTTCTCAAGCAGATACTTTAGTAGGAATGGTTTGACTTTTGGCCTGGACACATATGCCAATGGCAAGACAAACTCAAGGGACTAACAAAAAAGAATGTGTGTTCACAGCTGTACAGTACACCAATACAGATTACATGTTTTCAGGGTTGCGGCCACAACAGAATGCTAATTAACATACTGGAGTGATGAGAACGGCTGTAAGGCCCTTATTGTTCCATTATTTCATGCAGCCCAGCTGCCTTTGTTTATTTCACTTATCCTCTCGTGCCACAGGTTTTCACTCCAAAAATACTATCCCAATACAATGTTAATATTTAAAAAACAAAGAGGTGGCAGATTGTCATTTCTGTGTCAGTCTCAAACTGCAGAACTGTTAAGCTGTTTGAAGCTGTTTGGGGTGCAGTATTTAGAAATAATTTAACAGCCGTATTCTGACACTGCCTGCATTCTCACATAATGGCTGAGTATGCGAAGCAAGCAAATGTATAACTATCCTGACATCACTTATGAGATTTAGATTGGTCAGTTAATGGAAGTCTTTACCAAAATCAATACCATAACAGCTTCTTGAAATGAATGATATTTTTTTTACATAGAGCACTAGGAACAATAAGCACCGAAATATACTATCTTTAAATAAACACAAAGGGATTGGATTTTGAAATTAAAAAGCAATTATACAGCTTTTAGGGATCCTCATCCCCCCCTCCCTTTTCTTTGGCAAAGTCAGATTTGGTTGCTTATTAAAGATAAACACTTACAAAATGAGCAACACAGAATATTAATGGACTACAAAATCCATCTATGTCTTTTCTTGGACTGGGAAAAAATGTTGGATTTGACGAACTCACCTAGGTAGGAAATAAGTAAGATTTGAAGAATTGGGGTGGTAAAATATTGTGGAAATAAAGGAAGACTTTCCAGCTGATGTCACATAATTATTTTGATAAATTGGAGGCAGGGGTGAATGAGAACTAACAAAAATATTTTTTTTGCATCAAATTACAAAAGAAAACAATTCTGTGTCTGTTTCAGTTGTTGAAACTCAAAACGTCCTGAACTGAAATTCAGTTGTTTTGAAACTCAAAACGTCCACTGAAACTTCATCTTATTCTCTTATTTTTTTCAAACAGGAAGTTTTAAACTTGAAGACTCTCTAGAATTCATTTGTTCAACAGGAAATCTAGAATGTTGCAGTGTAATTTTGGAATGTGCCACTTCTAATGCTACCATCTGCATTGAAAGCATTATCCAAAGATCACCCTTCGTTATGACTTTTCCTTCTCCAAAAAAATATTAACACAACTCACACAGTTGTTTCTCTTTTTTAATCCACAAGTCAGCTCAAGAGATTTAGAAGTGAAGGAGTTGTCATACATTCCCAAAAGTGTCTGACCATTTCAGGGAAATGCCATTCTTCAAACCAACAAAGCTAAACTTAGTTAGCTGAGCTAAGAGAAAGACAAGGGTTAAGAGAAACCCTTATATTTTTCAAATAGTCTTGGGAAATTTTTGTAATATCTCTCTTTGAGCTGAAAAGTAGTGCCAAGAATGCTTGCCATTTGTTTATACAATGGGTTCTCTTTTACACATCCAACATACATATTTCAGCACAATAAATTAATGGCATAAAAATGTGGTCCTACATCCTTTTGTACCTTATTGAATTTCTGACAGAAATACACCAACAACTTCATATAACTGTTCCTGAAGAACAGTTGCAGGAATAGGGTATAGCTAATTTAATGAAAAGAAAGACTAGGGGTAATATGTTAGTAGTGTTCCACTATCTAAGGGGCTGCCACAAAGAAGAGGGAGAGGTGTCAAGCTATTCTCCAAAGCACCTGAAGGGAGAATAAGAAGCAATGGATGAAAATTAATCAGAAAGAGATCCAACACAGAATCAAGGAGAAATTTCCTGTCGATGAGAACAATTAACAAGTGGAACAACTTGCTTCCAGAAATTTATTTATTTATTTATTTATTTGATTTGTCAATTGCTTACAAGATAATAGGTATAAGTATATACATAGTTATGAATACATGAAATGGGTACATATAAGAAAAATAAAAGAAACAATAGGACAGGGACGGTAGGCACGTTGGTGCGCTTATGCACGCCCCCTACAGACCTCTTAGGAAAGGGGTGAGGTCAATAGTAGACAGTCTAAGGTTAAAGTTTTTGGGGTTTGGGGAAGAAACCACAGAGTCAGGTAAAGTATTCCAGACATTGACCACTCTGTTGCTGAAGTCATATTTCCTGCAATCAAGTTTGGTGTGGTTAACCTTGAGTTTGTATCTATTGTGTGCTCTTGTGTTGTTATGGTTGAAGCTGAAGTATTCATTGACAGGTAGGACATTGCAATGTATGATTTTATATACCATACTTAGATCAGACCAAAGACGGCATAATTCAAGGTTTTCTAGGTCTAGAATTTCAAGTCTGGTGGCATAAGGTATTCTACGAGTAGAGGAGTGGAGAACTCTTCTTGTGAAATATTTCTGGACTTTCTCAACTGTGCTAATATCAGATACATAATGTGGGTTCCAGACCGATGAGCTGTATTCAAGTATTGGTCTAGCAAATGTTTTGTATGCTCTAGTTAGTAGTGTGATATTACCAGAGAAAAAGCTACGTAGGATTAGGTTAACAACTCTTAATGCCTTTTTGGCTATGTAGTTACAGTGGGCTCTAGCACTTAGATCATTAGAGATGAGTATTCCAAGGTCCTTTACAGAGCTTGGATCATCAACAAGGTCTTGACTATTCAGCTTGTATTTTATTTTCTGATTTTTTTTGCCAATAGGTAAGACAGAGCATTTATCTGTTGAGATTTGAAGTTGCCATTTGTTTGACCATTCTGATACATAGTCAAGATCTGTTTGAAGGGTAGCAGTATTGACTGTGGTATTGAACAGCTTTACATCATCAGCGAAAAGAACGCAGTTGCTCTTAATATGATCACAGAGGTCATTTATGTAGAGTATGAAGAGAGTTGGTCCTAGAACACTGCCTTGGGGGACACCACTATTGACAGGTACAGAATTTGATAGGACACTCCCAATTTTGACCATTTGTTGTCTGTTTGACAGGAATGCTTCTATCCAGTTGTCCAGAGATACCATAAGATTTTAGTTTTAGAAGTAGTTTGTCGTGTACCACTGAATCAAAGGCTTTACAGAAGTCTATGTAGATTGCGTCTATTGATTTGCCCTGATCAAGTTGTGTAGTCTATATGTTTCTGCAGTGTAAGAGTTGCAGATTGCAGGATAGTTTTTTCCTGAAACCAAATTGTTTATTGGAGAGTAGGTTGTTTGTCTCTAAGTGGAGGATAATGGATTGGTTAATAATTGATTCCATGACTTTATAGGTGATGCAGCATAAGGTCTGTAATTTTCAACTAGGCTGGGGTCTCCCTTTTTGAAGATGGGGATGACCGTGGCTTGTGACCATAGGTTAGGCAAGGAGCTGGTCCTGAAAGATTTTTCAAAGATTATGCTTAGAGGTTTGGCTATGGCAGTGGATAGCTTTTTTAAGAAGTAGGCACATCTTCCATCCAGTCCAATAGATAGAGATGGTTTTAGATTGCGTAGTGCTTATTCAACATTGTCTTCTGTAAAATCAATATGTATTAGATCATTGTAGATGTCTGTGGTTCGGCTAGGAAATGATCCATTGCTGTTTACAAATACTGAGCCGAAGAATGTGTTAAAGATGTTGGCTTTAATGGTGTCGTCGTTGCAGTCTTTACCATTAGGTCCTATCAGGGGTGGGATGGACCTTGAGTCTTTTAGTTTGTTGTTTACAAAATTGTAAAAAAGTGTGGGTGGAATTGGTGCATAGAAGGTTTTCCTCTTGTTTAGTGTGATAATTGGTGCATTCAGTCTTTATCTGGTGGCATAATTTTTTGTATCGGCTTTTGAAATTGGCAACGTGACCAGATTTGTTTTTCCGCCAGAGTGATCTCTTTTTGGATTGAAGTTTCCTTATTGTTATGGGTAATCTTTTTTTTTTTTTTTTTGGAGTTGTTGTTGGTACATATAGTTTGATGACTCTTTTGACTTCAAGTAAAAATATGTTGCAATGGTCTTCAACAGTATTGCATCCAGTGAATAGAGATTGCTAATCAAGGGATGAGAGATCATTGTCTATAAGATCATAGTTGCCTTTTTTGAAGTTATAATTGGGGATTACATCATTGTGATGATTTTTGTGTGGGCGTATGTTGAGACAAAAGTCAATCATATTGTGGTCACTGCTGGAAAAGGGTTCTTTGGTTTGTATTCTGTAAATTAAATTCAAACTATTGCAGAAGATGAGATTGAGGCAGTTGTTTAGTCTAGTGTTGTTGGTTACTAGTTGTTCCAGTCCCAGATTTGTAACAACATTGTAGAAGGTTGCGTGTATTGGTTCAGTTGTACATTCATTTAGGGACCAGTCAATATGAGGTAGATTGAAGTCACCAAGAAAGATAAAACCGTGTGAGCAGGATGCTGCCCATGTTAGTAGTGTATTTAGCTTGTTTACATGTTCGATGTCATAATCAGGTGCTCTGTAACATAGTAAGAATCGAAATGTAATATTTAAGGATAGTTCACAGATGATGGTCTCAGGAAGAGCAAGCTCCTGGGTAACTTGGATGTTTTTTAGATGTAAGGACTTTTTATAGAAGATAGCAACACCACCTCCTCTATGAATTTCACGATCTGATCGGTAAACATGATAGTCTCTTACTGTGGTAATGGAGTCAGGGAGAGATGCATTGAGCCATGTTTCACAGACAAATATGATGTTGAATTTAGCCATATTTAGTAAGAGGAGAAATTCAGGTATTTTATTCGCAAGGCTTCTTGCATTGAGTAGCTTGCATTTAAGGCCAGCAGTAGTTGGAATTGAGGTAGTTAGGGGCGTGCGTGGTGGGTACTGGTGGGTACTCTCTCACTGAAGGCTTTTAAAAAGACATTGGACAGTCACTTGTCTAGAATTAGGGGACTGGAGGCTAAAACATATGAAGAACAGTTGCTGGAACTGGGTATGTCTAGTTTAATGAAAAGAAGGACTAGGGGAGACATGATAGCAGCCTTCCAATATCTCAGGGGCTGCCCCAAAGAAGAACGAGTCGAGCTATTCTCCAAAGCACCTGAGGGCAGGACAAGAAGCAACAAGTGGAAATTAATCAAGGAGAAAAACAACTTAGAACTAAGGAGAAATTTCTTGACGGTGAGAGCAATTAATCAGTGGAACAACTTGCCTCCAGAAGTTGTGACTGCTCCAACACTGGAAGTTTTTAAAAAGATGATGGATAACCATTTGTCTGAAGTGGTATAGGGTTTCCTGCCTAGGCATGGGGTTGGACTAGAAGACCTCCAAGGTCCCTTCCAACTCTATTGTTATTCTATTTGCAGAATGGTATAGGGTCTCCTATAGGGAGCTCAACTAAAAGACCCCCCCCCCAAGGTCCATTCTAACCCTATAATTCTGTTCTGTTTATCTGTTATATGCTGAAAATTATCACTAGAAGTTACAGCTGTATACAGTGGACCAGCCAGAATGGGGAATAATGTATGTATAATGTATGGGGAATTATAGGTTAGGTTATGAGAATTGTAAATAGTACCAGGTGGGGGAACTTATCTATACATCATCAAAGTAGCTTGAAGAAGTCAATTCATGAAATTGTCTTAAAAGAGGAATGGATACAATTGTCTATGATATATAGAGAGATACTTTTAAATTGCATTACAATTTAATAATTGTAATAATTCTGAATAATAATTTTAGTGTGCATTGATGAATTAGTTTGGAATATTAATAGGTAGGTATTCTTCTCTACTATTTCCTGCACAATTCACTAATCAGTGGTATGTGCTAAATTGATAAAGCACATTGAACGTATCCAATGGGATGGAACAGTAATATATCTTTTAAACATGAACTAATCAGTAAATTACATACACATGTGTATACATGTCTAGGTCTTTTGAAAAAGAGTAATGAATTGATTTCATGTTCCAACAACCCAAAAATTGTGGTAGTTGTGGCTGCTGCTATTGTCATGTGGTTTTCATTTTCAACATTCTGTGACAGTTTCCCAGCCAATCTCACAACCCCTTGCTCCCTTCACCACCCAGTATAGTCACTTACTCCCCGCTGGAAGGGGGAAGGGAAGGGAAGGGAAGGGAAGGGAAGGGAAGGGGAGGAAGTAAAGTTGCTTTTTCACACTCCCTGCCAAATTCCCACAAAGAAGCTCAATATGGAAGCCGGCCAGATATCAAAAATGACTCCTGCTCTTATTGCTTACCTACCTTATTTCTCTGTCTAGGAAAGGAAATACCTCTGAAATGTTGACCCAATGAGGCAGGCATTGCCTAGTATGCCAATAATAATAAAATTAATTTTAGTAACACAACATTTTAGAATGGCTTTCTTCTCTTAAACTACCATTCATTACATACATTTGTAGTGCAAAAAGTTTTATCTAATGCCAGAACAAAACTGTCAGTTTTCTGACTTCTATCAGAGATACCTACTTTGTATTACATATGAACTGTAGTTTAGAGACCAGTAGACCAATGATTGTAGTGAGTGAATTTATAGCTCAAATACTCAGAGGAATTATTTAGCCATTCTTTTTATTTGTTTTCTTGCAACTCTGGGTCCATAATATTCTAAATCTTCCTGTGGTTTGTCCATTAGCATCCCAAGAACTCAGATATATAATCTAAGGGATCTTTGTGCACAATCGAGTTACCAGATAGTCATCACATCATGGAACTCTTGAGAGATTTTTGAATTAAAATGTATCCACTTGCCTACCACTACTGTCCTGCAACAAAGACACATGAAGCACCCATGAAATTCCATTCCCACCACACATGTGCTTTACTTGGTCACTAAAGACTTTTCTTGCACTGTTGAAAAAGTCTTGAATATGAAAATTTAAAAACCTTAAGGTAGGCTCTGCCTCTTCAGGATTTCACTCTGTTAAATTTCACAGCAGCCTCATGCCTCTGAAGCCAATTTAAGTATTCATAACTCATCTATCTGAACACAATTGGAGAGTATATTTTTAATCACCAGATCAAAGCGTTATTTATTCTTGCATTGCAGGCTGGATTGGCCAGCTGAATTCTGAGAAAATCCAGGATGCTACAGCTTTACTTAGTTTACTAGCATAAAATGATGTTTAATTTTGTTTCCTAGTTACAGCCTCAGCCTACTTTCAGAATTGGCAGCATCTTGCCTTGAAGAGAGGCGAGAGAGGCTCTACTCATACAGCAAATAGAAATGTAAGTAACTGGAGCCTCTTGTGTCACACTAGGTTTATGAGAGGAAAAGGCACCCTGCCTCTTTTATGTAGCCTTCAAAGCACAGGTGTCTTCTTTGAATCAGATGCTGGACACGGCTCAGTTTACTTCTTAGTTCATAATCAATCTATTGTTCTTTTATACACAGATACAAAATTCACAATATGACAGTCATACTAATACCATTTTTAACTCTCCATATTCATATATATATATTGGATATATATAGTCCTAGTAGAGCTGGCACACGTAGTCTCAAGACATATGCTGAACAGATTTTCATGCCCAGAAGAACTTCATGTTCTATATCAAGGGTCTTCAAACTTGACAAGTTTAAGACCTGTGGACGTCAACTCCCAGAATTCCTAAGCTAACAATAACTGGAGGAGGAATTCTGGGAGTTGAAGTCCACAAGTCTTAAAGCTCTCAAGTTTGAAGACCCCTGTTCTATAGGAAGGCCATGTTCCAAGAGTATTGTACAGGTGAAGGTTTCCCCTGACCTAGCATGTTTGACTCTAGGACACAGTGATCATCTCTGTTTCTTAACAGAGGGAACCAGCATTGTCCGAAGACACTTCCGTGGTCATACATCAAAGGTGCACAGGACACTGTTACCTTCTCTCCAAAGTGGTTCCTATTTATCTACTTGAATTTGCATGCTTTCAAACTGCTAGGTTGGCGGGAGCTGGGGCAAATAATGGAAGCTCACCCCATTGTGCAGCACCCGGGTCTTAAACCCAAGATGTCAGCTTTCCAGATAACAAAATCAGTGTCTAGAACCTTTAGTACATTGGTAGAAGAGTGTCTGGTGGGAACAAAAGCTTCATGCAGATAAAAAACTCCTTCCTTGGATTTGTACTCGGTGGCCACAAAAATAAAGTTTCTACTTTAGAACATTTATTAGAAGAATGGAGGTGAAAGTGTCATAACTGTATAGTCAACTTATTTATCACAACAATTATATGGCTACAGAAAGGCTATCGTTATCTCAAAGAACATATGGGACATGCCCATTTGGGAAAACTACAACCTTTTGCTTTTAGCCCATGGAATTGGACAACAAAAATGCATAGTAATAAACTGATTATGCCTGTAATCACTGGATATTTGTATAAATGCAAGACATAAGGCATAAGTGAGTCCATGTGTTAATCACAAGTCAAGTGTTTATTTCAGCTTGCCTGCGTGCAATGAGAGAAACAGAATTCAGACTCACTTCAGAATAAGGCACCGTTAAAGAGTCTTATGTAAACAGTTAATGAAGAAATGTTCAGAGATGAATTAAGAATTGAATGCATACGTCATATAATGTAAGCAAGGAGTAGGGACTTTTTTTTCCTGGCTAGACTTCTGAGAACATCCAACTGTTCCCTAGTGGTCTTCAGAAAACATGTAATTATTTTGTTAAATAAAACACCCATCTCATTCCAGGTCTAGACTAGAAGCAATCAATTTTAAAATGCAATCTATTCAATTATAATGTCTTACTACACACTACCTAACAGGACAACTGTGATAACAATAACACTATAGTCTTGAGCCTCTGTTGGATTCAGCCAACAACCAGAAGCTGTTGCAAGCAAAGCTGCCTTCTGCAATTGACTGATAGCAAATTTGTCAATGTTTATGGTGTTCTAGTGGTGCTCCAGTTGTTTTGGAACTGCACCCAAGGTGCCTATTACTATTGGTACTACCCTTGCTTGCCTTTGCCATAGTCATTCTATTTCTATTTGTAGGTCTTTGTATTTGGTTATCTTCTCCAGTTCTTTCTCTTCTATTCTGCTGTCTCTAGGCACTGCCACACTATTATTATTATTATTATTATTATTATTATTATTATTATTATTATTATTATTATTATTATTATTATTATTATTATTATTATTATTGTTGTTGTTGTTGTTGTTGATGTTGTTGCTGTTGTTCCTACTTATTAGCCAAATAAAGGGAGCACTAATCAGTTCACAGAGAACTCTATGCATGAAAAAGAGTTTTGTTGAAGACATTGGTGGCACAATATAAGATGCTTCAGAAGATTGGAGAGGCTAAAATCAACAGCCACATGCATGGCATCCTCAACTACTGGCATTCTCAACAATGAGTGGTTCTATATGCATAAGGGACATCCGAATCCAATACAAAACCCTATTGCTCTTGACAAATCAAAAAGAAAAAAATGAAAGAGATAGATTCTATAGTGTAACCCAACCTTCTCAACATGACCTTCTGCAGATTTTGTTAGGGTCACATTGGCTGAGAATTCTGGGAGCGGAAGTCCTCACATATATTGGGGGGAAAAATAGCTTTGGAGAAAGTTGATAAGATATATTATCTGTCCTGGTGTTTCCCTGGAGGCACCCTTCTTGCTCTATTTTCAATATCCTATATTTATCAAAGTGAGGAAGACAAAGAAATTGCAATAATTACAGCAACAATTACTTAGTATTAGTGGGATAGTGATTTGTGGGATGGAAGTTCTGAAGAGCAAACATTAAACAATTAGTATTCACAACAACAGTACAAGTAAGAGACATATAATTTACCAAGATTCCGCAGATGGGAGAAAAAAAACCAAAAGGAGTTACCTGCCATTCGCAAGTATAACCAGAACATACATTTCTACAATTTTGGTTATTTTTACATCCAGCAACTTTTATGTGATAATCTCTCAAAGAATAGTCAGAGTCACATACAGAGGGAATGGGTGGCAAAAAAACATATCATTAATAAATAAAATAGAACAAGAAGAGAAGACATGCTACATTCATGTTTTACCATTTTCCTTTTTCCTAAAAAAATAATTTTAGTCAACTAAATTTAATTTTACTGTGTGTTATTTCAATCTCTATATAGAGTCATGTGGTGCAGTGGTTAAAGGGCAGTATTGCAGGCAAATTCTGCCAACAGCCTGGAGTTCAATCCTTGACAGAGCTCAACTCAGCCTTCCATCCTTCTGAGGTTGGTAAAATGAGGACCCAGATTGTTGGGGGGCAATATGAAATAATGCTTATATTGTAAACCACTCAGATAGTGTTGTAAAACATTATGGGGTAGTATATGTGCTATTGCTATTGTTATACTGGTGTTTTATTAATTGTCAGTTCCTAGAGTCACCTACATACAAGTTTCAAGCTGATGTCTTTTCCATCCCTACTTAGAGAGGTCATGATGTCTTCATGCCAACTATTTGGTGGGTTGAGGCACACTTGCCCAATAAACATTGTGCCAAGGGCTGCACTCCAAAAAAAAAATTAAACGGGGCAAACAGAAAGGAAAAGGTAAAACCAAACAAAAAGTGACACATGATTTAATTTACCTTTAAAGATCATTGAAATGAAATGGTTTAAATGCAGTGACTCTAACAGTTGCCCATGTGTGCAATAATATTTTTCTTTTTCTCAAGGGCTAAGCATAGAAATTTGGCGATGGCATTCAGAGAAGCTTTGGGAATTGCATCCAAAACCTGGGACTAAGTACCCCTGCTCTTCACAGATAACAGGGTTGGGATACAAGATTGCCACAGGTAATGGGCAATATGTGCCTAGTAAATTCCGACCACAAACAGACATGTTTATTGATCCAGTGAATCATGACTGCATGGAATGTTGAATTAATGGAGCAAACTGCAGAAATGAAGGAGACAGGGTAACTCAAGTTCCCCATAGTCCTACAGACAATAGACAGCCCAGGATGAGGTTTCCTAGATAGCAAATTTCCATTTTATCTCTTCCTCTGAATAACATCACTCCCAGGACTTTGGAGAGAGGCCCTTTTTGGGGTTTGTTTTAAACATTGGTAAGAACGCCAAATCTATGTTCGTCAATATTTTGAAACATCACTGCATCTTCTAAACATTCTAAACACCAAGAGCCTCTGCACCCGAGACAAATTCCTTGTGTGTTGAATCACACTTGGCCAATAAAGAATTCTATTCTATTCTATTCTATTCTATTCTATTCTATTCTATTCTATTCTATTCTATTCTATTCTATTCTATTCTATTCTATTCTATTCTATTCTATTCTATTCTATTCTTTTTCTTATTCTTATTCTTATTTATTCTTATTCTTATTCTACCCCACCCTACCCTACCTTACCCTACTCTACTCTGCTTTACTCTACTCTAGTTTTCTACTCTTATTCTGTTCTGTTCTATTCTGTTCTTCCCTTCACTAACTCAGTCCCACCTCAACTATTCTTTTGTGGACTCAGACTGTACCTAGAACTTGTGAGAGAAAAGGAAAAATGAAATTGTTTTTCTAATGCAATTTTTCCATCCTATATTCATCTTCTTCACCTTTCTGTCTGGGTTGTTTAGGCATGAGGACCTCAGAAAGGAGCCTAAGTAACAAAAAGGACATGGCAGAACTCCATCCCAAACATACTTTCGCTAACACTGTAATACAGGTAGTCCTCAACTTACAACCACAACTGGACCTGAATTCCTGTTACTAAGCAAAACTATTGTTAAGTGAGTTGTGCCTGGTTGCCATGGTTGTTTAAGCAAATTCCTGCAGTTGTTAAATGAATCATGCGCTCATTCAGCAAATTCTTCCATTGGTTTTGCTTGTCTGAAGCCAACTGGGAGGGTCACAAATGGCGATTATATGACCCTGGGACAATTTTTTTGCCACCTTCTAATTTACATTTGAAATATTTTTGATGATCCTACCTCCCATTTATAACTATATCTATGCCTACCTCCAACCCACCCACCTCTCTCTCTCTCTCTCCCTAATCTATCTATCTATCTATCTATCTATCTATCTATCTATCTATCTATCTATCTATCTATCTATCTATCTACTATCTATCTCTATCTTATCTCTATCTCATCTCTATTTCATCTACCTACCTACCTACCTACCTATATATCTATATTTATATCTGAAATGTAAGCTAGGAGGTAGCAGGAAAGGTGCTAGAGTTTTGGCTTGTTTTCTTCTCAACCAACTCCCAGTTGCTTCTTACAAGGAAGGAAGGAAGGAAGGAAGGAAGGAAGGAAGGAAGGAAGTCCAACACCTTTGTATAAAATAAGTTGTCAACTACCCAAGGCAAACCCCAGACATCTTTGCAACATCTCGCCAGAAGGGTTAAATTTATATTCTATTAAATATCTCCCCCTTCTTCCCTGTTTCTTTCCCCTCCCTTTCTTCCTTTTGGTTTCATCTTCTCTGTAAAATACATAACTTAAAGTGAAATCAAATATTAAAAATGACAGACTCTATAAGTGCCGTGAGTAACTTCAGGTCACGGAGGGAGGGAAACGCAGGCAAGTTGTCAGGCACTATCTGTCAGAGTGAATTAGAAACAATCAACAGAGACTGAAAGGGAAGGTGATTGTTATTAAGCAGTGGGGCTGTGAGCAAGCTACCCAGATGTGGTCATGCATATAAAGAACAGGAAACAGGAGTTTAATTCAGGAAGCACTGGCGAATAGGGCAGCACAAAGGATAAAAGTCTTTTGTCACTAATAAGCTGGAAGTTACTTTGATAACAGCAGGGTTAGCATCGAGAATAAAACACATTGCTTTTCCCTACCATACACCATTAATATCACAGAAATCTGGTAGAAAGGAATGTGTGGCGGGGAGGGGGACGCTTAGTAACCGGGGCCTCTCCATCAACCCAGCAACACAATGTCTCAGCTCATATTATTAATTAGGGTATCGTGATTGGCGAATGTCTAGATGGCAGGAGTGGGGGGTGGGAAAGGTTGCAGCTTTCTTTACCTTCACAATGGCTCCCAAGCAAGAACTCTGCACACCACTAATAGTCATAAGAATAAACATGACTGTGCAACCAACCACAATGTAATAATAATAATGATGATGATGATGATAATGATAATAAAGATAACAATAACAATAACAACCATGTGATCATCACTGCATCATTGTTCCTCTGCTGAATTGCTTTGTGTTTTTTTCCTCTCACCCTTTTCTTTGGTGAATCATTGGAAAACATCTAAATATAAGGAAGATCATTCCTGTGGCAGGGAGACTTAAGTTTGCATGCAGATTGGGCTTGATTTTAGAAGGAGTGTGATGGGAAATCAAAGTGTTATAAGCATGCATTTTGCAAAAGATGGTTTAAGACTCGAGGTGGACTGCGGAATAAATAAAGATTCAGCAACAATGCTTCTGGTCATGCATAGAGGTAGATGGATAGCAAAGATGAGAAATATCCAGATGGCAGAGGATTACAACTCCCAAGAGCCCCAATGGTATGACTAAGGGTGAGGAATGCTGGGAACTGTAGTTTAGCAGTTTCTAAAAGGTCCATATTCCCATCCTCTGTGACAGGCTAAAACCCAGTGAAATCCCAATTCCCATGACCCTTTCACTGAGAACCATGGATCAATCATCACCTAGCTTTAGACCTCATTCTAAGCCATAATTTATTTTAACTACAGTTTGCTGAGAAGGCCACAACAGATCAGATTCACACCCCCTGCTCTATCAAAGCAAAGAACCATATTATGATTGAGCATGAGGTGCAAACCCAGTGACCAAGGTTAAATTAATGGTCTCCCTAGTCATTTAGAATACCTGAGCTTCTGTGCAGACACATGCAACTTATGTTGTATGTTCTTTCCTTTGCAGGCATCAGTATGGATTCTTAATTTATCACTAGAAATTGGAAATATGCCAACGTAGAAAAATTTAAATACTCATGAATCTCCAGGAAGGATAAACAGAATGACCACGTTCTCTACAGGTAGCCAGAGCACCAAATCTATGTAATTCTTCATTTTTCTCCACGTGTTCTTATACTGTATGCTGGTGAGATAAAGGAAGGCGATAGTATATCATTACATTTTAATTCCCTGCCTTTAATTAAACTGACTAAGACAGTCTAAAAACATCTGCGTGCGTGTTTCTACTATCTGACCAATTCTTACAGATGTACAAACCTGAAACATATGATCTCCATGGATTTGATCCTGGAAACTTTCATAGCCAGCTATAAATTTAACATCTGACCATCCATTAGTGTCTTCTCCCCGTAGGAGTTAATCTGATCAGGATGTCAATGCAAATCCCCTTCCCATGCAACATATAATCTTACAATTAGTAATTGTGCACGCACATAAATTGGAGACAGACGTCTTCTTGCTTCATGCATCAAGAGAAAAGTTTCTGTTTGCATCAGTGGAGGTTGTCAGTCTGATGCAAGAAGCAACGGCTTTCTCCTTCTATAGGAGATCCTACAGGGACCTAGGTAAAATATTAAATGATCTCATTCCATCACTAATGTTTATTGAGTTGTATGATTATTATCAAATCTGTTAGGGCTCACAGACCATAAAACTATGATGTAGTCATGGAAGAAAAAAAAATGTTCTCTGGCATGTTCAGAATGGTTCGCTGTAAAGAAGCCACATGGTTAGATCTGGAAAGAAGGACAAGAATGGGTAACTTCCAGACAGACTAAGATCTATCAATCAGGAAGTTTTTAAAGAAGAGATTGGACAACCATTTGTCTGAAATGGTGTAGGGCCGTGATGCCAAACCTATGGCGCACCTGCCACAGGTGGCATGCAGAGCCATTTGTGCCGGCACACGAGCCCCAGCCAAATTTACCTGCACTGCACATGTGCGTGCCTCCCAGCTGATTTTCGGCCTGAGGCTGTTTTCGCCCTCCTGGAGGCTCGAGGGAAGCCTCTGCAGCCTTGGGAGGCTGAAAAACGGGCCTTCTGGAAATACTGAAAGTGCCGAAACGGGCCCATTTTTAGCCTCCCAAGGCTGCAGAGACTTCCCTCAAACCCCCGGGAGGGCAAAAATGGCCTCCCTCAGGCTACAGAGGCCCTCAGGAGGTTGAAAACGGGCACTTCCAGGATTTCCGGAAGGCCCGTTTTCAGCCTCCTGAGGCTCCAGAGACTTCCTTCGAGCCTCTGGGAGGGTGAAAACGGCCTCCCCGGGGCTCCAGAGGCCTTCCGGAGCCTGAAAATGGGCACTTCCGGTATTTCTGAAAGGCCCGTTTTTCGGCCTTGCGAGGCTGCAGAGGCTTCCCTCAAGCCTCCGGGAGGGTGAAAATGGCCTCAAACAGGCTGAAAATCATTTGGGAGGGAAGCGCATGTGCAGTACAGGTAAGGGGCCAGGGTGGGGGGGGGGGTGTTGCATGCACATGCCCAGCGGGGTCGGGTGCATTGCATTGTGGGTGCTGGCACACCACAACAAAAAGTTTTGCCATCATTGATATAGGGTTTCCTGCCTGAGCAGGGGGTTGGACTAGAAGACCTCCAAGTTCCCTCCCATCTCTGTTATTCTCTTAATTTAAATATTCAGCTTCTTTCTTGGGAATTCTTGGATATTTTCTGGCATGGATCATATGAAACTTTCCCAATCTGTCAGAGACTGGGATGATTCCTCTTCACAGTCTTCAGAGACCCAAAACAATGTAAAAGTTTCCTCTTGGAGTAAAGCTGCACATATGTAGCTTGAGGAATATGTGAACCTATAGCCAATATCTCCAAGAAGCTAAAAGATGCCTTCCTCTTTACTGAAACAATTGTTAGGATTTTCTTAATTCGCCCTAAATTCATACTGTATATAGTTTGGCTAGGCTTTTAAATCTCCTGGACTTTGCCATTAACCTTTCTACGAAAGTTTGTTTCTATCCCACTTTTATTTTATTTTATATCATTTAACATCTCATCAATTTTTATGGTAATTTTATTAAACATTACAATTAAAAAGGTTTTTTTTAAAATTGCAAACTAAAAGAAGCTTTAAAAAAAGGAAAAATTATCTGTAACCAGTCGAATGGCTTGGAAGTTCTGGGTGCCCCCTCACCGGAGGTTTTCAGGAAGAGACTGGACCGCTACTTGTCTGAAATGGTATAGACCGGGGTGTCAAACTTGCATCATCATGGCAGTGTCACGTGACATATTGGGACTTTTTCCCCTTCACTAAACTGGCAGGGGCATGGCCAGAGTGTGACACATCTGGCCCACAGGCCGTGAATTTGACAGCCATGTTATAGACTCTCCTGCTTGTGCAGGGAGTTGGACTAGATGACCTCAACGGTATCTTCCAACTCTATTATTCTATGTTCTATGTTCAGTCATCAGTCTTAAATGCGGCATTTCTTTCCTGGAATTATCAATTTAATAACTCATTCATAGGTATTAAGAGAAAGAACATTTACAAATTTTCTGGTGCTGTAACTTCCAAGTCTGTCGGGGTCTGGATAAAGATGCAAGGGTCTAGTAGTGACTTAGAGCATTGCTCTAAAGGTGCCAATCTCCAATTCTTCCCTTCTTCCATCTATAGAACTTCAAGAAAGCAGGTGCACAAAGGCTGGTATCTTTTATTAAGGGCATATCACGTGTCATAAATATAAGATAGAAAAATAGTCAGTTTAAAAGCGTTTTCATTTACTTGATGTGCTCCTGTTGAGTGAAAACTAGAGTAGCATTACATTCCATGATATATTCAGGGAAGACAGAATCATATTTAGTTCCCTACTGTAGTAACTTGTTAAAGGAGGACTCAAAAAAAAGAGAATTTCAGAGGGAGAACAGGAGGTAGAGAGGGGACGACCAAAATAAAGCAGAGAATGTAGATAAACTTCCTCTGATATCAAGTACGGCAGATGCTTCCAAGATCTCACAGCAAAACAGTAGGTTCCCTCTGAGCAAACAATGAATTTACTGAGGTCATGAGAACGTATGTTGAGGAAGATTAGGAAGGGTGAGGGGAACTTTTACTTTTTATCAGAGAGTTTACAGCAGAAAGAGAGCAGAAGAAGAAAGCTATATCCTCCCTTCCTTCCAAAGGAAAATATTCAGCTCACTTCAGGTCAAGGAAAGCTGCCTAACGTAGGAGAGGTTAGAATAGCAAGGGTGGCTATGGAGAAGACAATCTGGAGAAGAATGAAGCAATCTGGTCTGCCCACTCAATTTGCTCCTGCTTGTTTCTATCATCTCTGATTTAGTGTTGAAAAGCAAGGCTCTGAAACATGTGTCTCTCAGCCTAATTCCCCAAGGCTTCTGCAAGCAAGCAGTTTAGACTCTGGCAAAAACAAGACGATTGCTTGAGGCCAAAGCTGTGGAAGTCACCTATCTCATGGCCTTCTGTAAGATCTAGTGAGGAAGAGGTGTGTATTTTCTTTTCATTCTAGTTCATCACACCAGAGAGTAAAGCAGGGATCAAATTCAATGTGAAAGACATGACAATCTCCACTGCTGTTACTTTTGCTCCGTTTCTTGATTATACAGGCTTTGAAACTTTATCGGCACATAAGAAAAAAACTATCCAACCCCTCTTCCCCATATGCTATTGGCTGGGACATCTGCATTGTTCTGCTGCTTGTTAGTGGATAAAACATTTATCTTATGTTCAGACTACATCAACAAGGTCAATTTTGTTTCAAGCCTGTAAGAAGATGATTCTGCAGATGAATTAAGCCCTGATTGAAAAGTTGCATTTTCAAATGGCTAATCACATTTTATTTCAAGGCACACCAAAAGCACAACAAAGTAGTTACTTGTTTGCCCATTTCAAACAGCAAAGTATGAAATGTTAGTAAGCTTGAGAAGGATGTTCAGCAGACAGTCAGGTGAAGATTGGAAGAAAAATACACGAGGGGCTTTTAAGAAACTGTTTCTGGGATGGTTTTCTGTTCCACAGAATGAAACCTTTGATGCATCCAAATATTTTTAGCATGATAATTTACATTGGGGAATATTGGATATGGTTGTCAGTCATAACTCAAATCTGATGGCACAGAGACAAAGAGAATTGCAGAACATTAAACAGAACAGGGACAAGGTGTGTGGTCCAAAAGTCTACAAGGGACTACTCCTTGGTCTTCAGCAGTCACTTTCTTCCCAGATGGGCACTGTGGCAGGGAACACATGTCCTCAGTGATGGTTGGTACCCTCGGTGATACAACTTGGCAGTTTTTATCCATACGTGGTTGCATCCCATCCTCTATCCTTAAAAATATTTCCACAAGTAGTTAGACTGAGCTACTCAGCCATGCAAAAGATAGGGATAATAAAATCCATCTGAATGTATTGGAATTAAGCCTAAAGTCTCAGACCATTTAAGACTGGAGTATCTGAAGGACTGGTTCTCCCATCATGAACCTGTCAAAACCACAAAGATCAATCAACACATGAGTTCCTTCTGAAGACATTCTTAAATGTTAAATGTTGGAGGGTTTATCCATTTGAGATGTGAGAAGGACCTTCTTCCTTGTCACCCTAGGAATATCTTTGGGGGCCCTTCTATGTGTCCCTAAGGAGTTGCATTTTGGGCTCTATTCTCTCTATATTTAGAAAATCTGTCAAGACGCATTTCTCTTGTCATGCTTTTAATTGCTAATTAATTTTAATTAGGTTTCTTTAAAAAAAAACATGGTCTGTATGTTCCCTGTTGTTAGCTATTTTAAGTAGAAAGATGGGATTAAAAAGTGTGTAAATAAAATCTACATTTCAACCTGAGTGACTCTTGGCCCTGACCAAAGTTTTAAGCGGAGTTCCAGTTTCTTCACCTCCTCAGGGATGAAGGTTGTTTTTCCACACTTGATGGGCAAATGCTTCTGATGGTTCCAAGAAGCCAAATAAGAATAACATCACAATATTATCCTGAGAGAAAATGCATGCAAGAACCAATACTTTATTGAGTAAGAAATAGCACTTCTTTGGGGGGAAAATATAGGAAAAGATAAGCTATTTTCATCATTTGGAAACATTTAATGATTGTTTTTGAAGTCATGGTATTATAGGCATTATAGCCTGTTGAGTTGGATCAGGCAGACCTAGATTCAAGCTCTCGCTTGACCATAGAGTTGGCTTATAGCTGGTACTATCTTTTAGCTAAATCTACCTCAACTCTAGGATTACCTGAGAGATCAAGACTCTATGTTAGCCATGAAGATCTCTAAAGAGAAAAGGTAGAATTTCAATAAAGAGATGAAGAAGCCTTAAAAACAAAAACAAGGTACCTTCTTTCAAACATGGTGGTTATATCTCAAAACTAGGAAATAAGAAATTGGTTACAGGAAATAACAGGTCTTCAAATTGGGCTTAAACCCGAACTTTTTTTTATTAGGAATAATAAGAGGAGAATTTAGTAAAAAGTCTATATACATTATACTACATATAGTGACAGTGGCTAGAATTGCCTTGGCACAAAGTTGAAAATTGGAGTGCACCCCTTCCGAGGTAGTGTTGAATCGATGTTAACCTGGGCTAGAGACCTTGGACATAGTATTAACCTAGACCAATGGCAACAAATTTAGGACCAAAACAAAAAGATTATGTTAGCGACATCTTATAAGGAAAATCTGTATAAAATGTTTTATAGGTGGCACCTACCACCGGTCAGATTAGCAAAAATGTATGGTACTCAATCATCTGTATGTTGGAAATGCTTGAAAGAATGAGGTACTTTTTACCATATGTGATGGGCTTGCCAAAAAACACAGGTGTTCTGGGAAAAATGGTTATGGTTAGAGGAAATGTTGGGACTAAAAATTAGCTATATATCAGAGACGTTTTTATTAGGAATAATAAAAGAGAATCTTAGTAAAGCAGACACTTAACTATATATGTAATCACAGCAGCAAGAATACTCTTTGCCCAAACTTGGAAAACTAAAGAAATTCCAAATGATGATACTATAATAGATAAGATTTTTCAATGCACAACTAGATAGTTTAACACTAGAATTGAAAGACCAAGATAAATTAGAATATTATATAGTATGGAACAAATTTTACATATGGAGGGACATGAAAGGAAGTTCACAAAATCAAAATTAGAATTTAAAGCAAAACAGAAATGAGATATAAGAATAAGATCTATAATGGTACAAAGTTTAAATGTATATATGTATATAAGTATATAAATGTTTATATTTCCTTATCTTTTATAACGTAAAATGTAAAGACTAAAATGTATGTCAAAGAAAGTCCACCATGTTCAATATTTTAATGTTTATTTTCAATAAAAAAAATATTAAAAAAAGTGTTGGACTGTGCAGAGATGAATAAGCTTACTATAGAGTTGAAAGACAGAGAAAAATCAGAATATTACATGGTATGGGATAAATGGTATAGATGGTTAGATTATAGAAATAAGGATTAAAAGTATATATGTATGTAAATGTATGTGTAACATCGATGTCACAGTGTTGTAAAGAATGTAAAAGGGATTTGTATTCTTGGGGGAAAATGCAATAAAAAATAAATAAATAAGAATCCTAAAAAAAAAATCGAGCACAAACTATCTATTTTGTTTGACTGTGCTTTTCGTAGCATAATGGGACCATCCACCAAAAACCAAAATTGTGACTTACCTGGAAACAGGCTGTGCATTATCATGCACTCTGCTCTCCCCAACCACAGTTAAAATGAAAAAGACCCTGTTTGTGACTCATCTCGTATAAACCAGGAAACCGTCGTAAGCCAGGAACAGCCTCTGACTTTGCCTTCTTAGGAATAGCACAAACTGTCTGGCTTTGTTAACAGGGTTGACTGGAAGTCAAACAAGCATGGTGCTCATTTCTGAATAAGATAGAAAACCCCTTTCTATATAAAGTCATCTAGTCGCTCCTCCAGAAAATTCTATCTTCCTCCAAGTACTTCTCCTTTTCAGAAACCACAGGACCACAATTTTGTCAGGATCGCTCAAAAACCGTGTTGTATGCTGCCATCATATCACTGACAAAATAATATCAAAGCATAGTTTGGGGAAAAAAGCAAAGCAAAAGCAAACAGGTCTGTAGGAATTGTTTCTGCTTCTTGAACGTTATCTCCTGTAAGCTGGAGGTCTTCACGTGTAGCAGTGGGATCATGCAGTACTTATCCCACTCAAGAACTGCCTTCCACTCTATGTTTTACTTTCCTGAAGGGTGAAAAAAACTAAAACAATTCCCTTGCTTGGCACATAATCTCTAAATCTTATAAGCAATGGAAACAATTTTTCAGTCCGAGGAGATTGGCAGTTGAGATCATTGGTTTTGCATACTGTAGGGAGCTAAACATTTACCTTATTAAAAGACTGCCCTCCAAAACACAGTGCAGTTAAATAAACTGTTACCACTGTAATTGTTTTACAAGCATACTGCTGATAATATTATGAATTACCACTAATGTCTAGTTAGTAAATTAATACAGGAGTATCATTTAGTGTTAATTCCAGCGAGTTTCCTGAAGTTAAGTATATGAAGAGGGATTAGTTTCCTTCAAGACTGAAATGTGCCTAAGAAGAAGGAGGGTATCACACACAGCAGTGCAGAAAACAACGCCATAAAGTGGCATGCCGGGAATAGTTTGAAGTTGTGTGCCTCGTCTGCCTGAGAACTCACCAGCCCAGGAGCTCGGATGGATAGACTTTGGGCTTCAAATGAAAGAAGTGGAAATAAAGATGACAGTAGGACATTGAAGCAGTTTTATTCTAAGATCTTATGAACCCTGTTCTCAGACTGATTTTTTTTCCTTCTTAGAAGTCCACTCATCTAAGGTCCATGAGGTCATTGTCACCCTAATGTTTATTAATAATACCTTAATCAATTAGTAATAAGCCATAATTGATAGCAGCTTTTATCAACTTTGCTAGATTATCACCCGAGAGTTATCCACCGCAAAGATTTAAATGCTTCATTTTATTTTTAACTTTCCTTTTTCTCTATTTCAGTAATGTCAGGCAAAGATCTATGGTTTTACTATATGAACAAATGATGGGGCAGAATAATTTATGACTTTGACTCCAGTTTTCAGGAAAGCTATTTCCAATCTTCACCTCTGATTTGGTTTATCAAAAGCTACTCAAACTGACAGCAGAGTTACTCACAAGTAGATGGTTTTTTACTACACCTCAAGGAGTGTTAGACATAGTCTATTTCCAAAATCTAACCTGTCTTGCCAAGAAAGCCTATTGCAGGTTGAATAAATTAACTCAACATGCGTAAGACCTACAGTTGTAGTTTTGGATTGTAGGCCATTGGGTGAGTATATGAATAGGAGGAAAGCAGCAAGGACCTGTTGTAGCTGTGGGTCACCCTGGTAAATGATACTACTAGGAATATACTGGAGACCTGTGATAGGGACACATTTCAAAAGTTTTCCTTGGATTGACAAGAGCTAGAGACAATCTGACATAGTTAATTGTTTCCCTGCATACAAACTGGGCAACAGACATTTAGTTTAGGGAGGTGCCTAGTATGAACAACAGTGCCATGAATGGTTCGACTCTGGTGCTCCTCTGAGACTTGTGGAAATTTACAAACTTTCCTTCCATCAGTAAGTCCTAAAGGCCACAATGAACAAGAGTGTGCACACTGCAACTAGTCATTTCCCAGATCTTTGAAAGGCTAAACTATGCCCAATGAATTTGAACCTTGAAAACACATTAGAGATATGGATTCGATGGAGCAATGCCTGTGTGCCAACATGTTGGATTTCAAGTGAAGATTTTTGCCTCAAACCTTTGGACTCCGTGCTTTCTTTTTATTAAAATTCCTCCCCTACTTCTCTTTACAACTGAAATTCCAGGAATCAACTTCCTCCCCTTGCCAGTCCCATCTAGAAGACAGAAGTTTCTCCTACTGAAGAAAGAGTCATTGTCAAGCAGCAATCCAGAGGTCCTGATATGCCAGGGAAACAAGGAAAGGAGGAAGGTACTCAGCAAAGAAGGCAAGCATATCTTACCTTAGCAGCTTAACTGCATACTTGTTTTAAGGACTGTCAGTCTGGTTAGCAATCACTCAGTGAAAGGATGCAGCCGAGCTTGGCACTGACAGATTGCCAAAGGAGCGTCCCACTTCCCTATCACAAAAGAAAATAAAGAAAAGGAATGATGTAAAGTGAAAAGTAGCAAATTCGCCAAATCACAGCAATATGCGGAGGTCAAGGGAAATTCAAGTGGGGTTTGGGGGGGAAGGTTAAAGATGAAATCAGATCTGGGGTAGGAGAAATGACAATCTATCCTGAAGCAAGGCCAGTGGTGACATGGGGTAGACAAGAAGCTAAATACTTCATGGCGCTGGGATCGTTCATTTTCATCAGATCAATAAAAGCTTATATTTATCAGGATTCCAAGCAGCTGCCACTTCTGACAGCCTACACTTTATTTTCCTCCCTCCTTCTGCCAGATCATGGCAAAGAGAAGCAGAAGAAGAAGAAGAAGAAGAAGAAGGGGGAGCCACTTTTAATGCTATTTACACCTGAAGTCACAATTCCATTAAGAGGACCTGTTTTGTTAAAGAAACAGGAATTGATATTATTATATTGGCAGGAGCTGGAAACTCTCTTTGTTCTTCTCCCCATGTTTTTTCTGTCCTTTGCAATCCAGACTCAGCAAGAAGATTTTCTGACATTAAGTGCACTTTTTTGTGTGGGGGGGCGGGGGGGCGGTTCAAACTTACCATTTACAAAGAGAAGAGAAGCTTGCTGCTAAACAGTTACTACTCTAATCATCTGTACAACAATATTTGCTATCAGGCATTCTAAATAGATTATCACCAGTCCATCTGTGTCATTATTGATTTATAAGGCTTTAAGCGGCTTTAAAATGGAAGCTTTCCCACTAAGGGGGTTTCTTGTATAAATCAGAAGCATACTCAAATATAGCAGCCATCACTCAAGAAGAGTGTCCATGTGTGCACATGCACATATTGTGTATGTTTGCATGTGTGTGTGTGTGTGCATTTGTGCATAGACACACACACACACACGTACACACACGTACACACACACATAGATATTCATTTGCCACCCCTTAACTCATAATAAGAATGAGAAGATGATAAATTGCTTGTAATATACTGATCCAAACCAATATGCAAATTTTGGTGTTTTTTTTTTTAAATATATGACTTGAGTAAAAAGAGGCATCATTAACATATGAATGCTCTATGCAAATGATGGTGACAGAGCAGATGTTGCTGCATGTAATTGACCTATATTGAGAATTGCATCAGAACCCTTAACTCTATTAATTCACTACCCGGTAACTAGATAATGTCCCCCCAAAAAGTGCATTCTTTGAAACCATACACTGGAAGTAAGTCTGAGAGTTCCAAGGATACTAAAACAAGGTCATTGTCACCCGTATTTTGCTGTCATCTGCATTCTGCTCCTTATGGATGACATCATCAAGTGCCTGTGTAAATCGATCACTTAATAGCATTTAGAAAAATACTGCAGTAGGGAACAGGTTAGGGGGAGAATTGTCCCAGTTTTTATTCTCTCTCTCTTTGGCAGAAATGTCATACCTCTTAAATTGAGGGTTCTTTTTTTTTCTTCTTTTTTTGCATGAGTGCACTGTGAAACACACAGATGCCATTTTATTCCCTGTCTTTATTTTTTTTTCCCCCTCTTCTTCTCCGAATGACATTAAATTGTATTAACTAGCCTTTTGTCCACAGGGCACAGACCACCCTGTATATGATAATGTATTAATGCCCCCACATTCTAACCACTGAGCTGAAACATTTGGAGACTTAGAGGAGAAGTATGAAGCTTCATTGTGTGTGTATTGCCTGCTAACAACTGTGACACATACTAATAGAAACATACCAAATAAATTACTGCTTTCAGGTCTACCAAGCTGACATTTCTCTGCGAGGGACAATTTTATATTTGTGGCACAGAACAAAATTGCTTCATATGAAGCTACTGTGGATTAGCATAAAAATTAACACTTAAATTTCAGCTTATTTTCTACCCTCTCTTCCTGCCACAACAATCAATTCCTCTTATAAATCTGATTAGATTTTATGATGCTTATTATTCAAAGCATGTCTCAACACAGCATCCACAGAGCTTGAAGACTATTTGTTTAAATGTGGGAGGGGGGGGGGAAGCAGTAGATAAATCTATAGGTATTTTTTATTACCCCATTCCTAACCAGTTTCTTTCTCATATTGTAACATCAGTAATTGATTGCACACATTAATTAACATGTAAGGTAGAATTTCTGCATTATGCATGATTTATTTTCCTATCTAGTTAGTAGCATTGTCTGCTGACCTTGGGCTACTAGGACATTGGACTCGTTTTGGGTCCACACATAAATGCCAATGTTCATTCCCCCGAAAGTTATTAATGTCAGATATGAAATGAGATTTTTGATTTCACCTGCTTACTAAACCACAAAAGCAGTTGCTCCCCACAAAGCAGGCTTAAAAACCTGGAAATCTGAAAATGATCAATTGCTGAATCTAGCACAACTGTATTCAGGAGGTGCAATTCGGCAGGAGAGAATTGACAAATACACTAAAACAAGTCCGGATTAAAATAAATAAATAAACAAACAAAACAAACAAACAGAGGGGCTGTCAATTAGGAAAACCATGAAAAGTGGACATCATAGATAAAATGTCTACCATTGTACATACAAAGTCTCCCACTTTACATGATGACAGAAGCCTGACCTGACAGAATGCCAAGTGGTTGGATTGATTTTTTTTTAACCTGATGTTAAATTTTAAAAAAAGCTTTCCTAACCATTTAATATTTTACACTAAGAAATTACCTTAAAACTGCATATCAAAGCTCCAGCTTTGATGTCCATATGGCGCATCTATGTTAGCAGAAGGAGCACTGGAAGTTACCTTTCATTGTCAGGTTCTGTGTCTCACTCTACCACAATATTGTTGACAATGACTAGAAATGAATCTCTAAAACACCAAACATGTGTTCTACTCCTAAATCAATTTCAGAAAACTGGGGTGGGGGGAGTTGTAGGAGATCTGGAAACTATTTGGATCTGCATAGCCTTCTTTGTCCCTTATTTTGAAGGTGGGGAAGGCTCTGTTTGAAGGACTGCCTAATTGGTGTTCACTCTAAAAGCAACCTCCTTTAATTTCCTTTTCCAACTGGAATTATGCAAAGCCGTTCACAAGACTAAAATCCCCAGCATGGAAAACATCTATTCAGAATAGAGAATAGAGTAGAGTAGAGTAGAGTAGAGTAGAGTAGAGTAGAGTAGAGTAGAGTAGAGTAGAGTAGAGTAGAGTAGGGTTGAATTGAATTCTTTATTGTCATGATTGGACATGCAAGGAATTTGTCTCAGTGCATATGCTCTTAGTGTACATTTAAAAAAAAATACATTCATCAAGAATCATAAGATCTAGCCAGTTGGAGAATGATTGGAGAGAGGAATGATCCAAGCCACCTTCTTGTAGCCTGACCATTAGTGATCCGCCTAACAAACCACCTGGTTTTGATCTTCATCACTCCGTCTGGACAAAATTAAACAGAATTAGGTGTGATAGTGGAAGAAGTGCCTCTGCCCTTTATCAATGGGGATGGAAAGATTCCCCTTGTTGTGGTTGTGATGCTGATATGCAAACATATTGTGCAAGATTATCCCACGATGTGCGTTACTCTGGTTCCCGAGAAAATCTGCAGGAAACAACACCAAAGACGATTGCCTGAATAGCTGAATTGTACATCCAGTTATGAGGCCCCGTAGATGTTTTTGTATATATAATTATGTGGATTGTGTGTATATGTTTACTCTTCTTCTGTCATGGTCTCAACATACATTAAATAAATAAATAACAGGGATTAACATGAGGAGATCAGAGGCCCATTGTCCTTAAATGATGTCACTTCTCCCATATTCATTCAATTATGAGCATTTTCTCTTTAAATAATGAGCAGGAGGTTTATCTCAAAAAGCGTTGCCCAATAAAGCCATCAAGGGAGTGTTGCTTCCCTCTCTGTGACCTATTGAGAAGCAGAAATATAGACATTATCTGAGGCTTGATTATCCTCAAAATTTCCTTTTCAACAGAGAGTTATTTCGAGTCCAAATGTATCTAGCTTTGCCTCCAACCCAATGGATTGTGTTAAAGAGCCATCTGCTATCAGAAATTTTGCATCCATGAAAGTACTCACCAACCACACTCATAATAAAGGAGAATGGTTTAGATAAAAAGAGGCTGAGAATTAGCTCTACATGCTCTGACTTTTAGCTCTCAAAAAGACCTCTATTTTTGTCAATAGTATTTCAAAGGTACGTATTAGAGGGGAGGAATCTTAGCTACTTTACCGCTGTTCAAATCAGTGGGAACCATGCAACCCAAAACGAATGCAATGCTTTAAAGAGAAACAACCAATACTTATTGTTCATATACAGTGGACATTTTTTTCAGACCCCCATTTTTACCGTTGTTTAGTTCCCACAGGAGGGTTATTAGTGACTTTTATGACTTTAATCACTTGCCAAATTTGAGGTTGAGAAAAAATCCCTTTCACACCTCTGCCATTCTGAAAACAATGCTCTGAGAAACTCGACGCTGGATGCAAAGCTGATGGGGACTGACAAAGCAGAGCTGCCCTAATTTGGGACCCTCAGAATTTGCTGAGTGTCAACTCCCAGAATTCTGAAATAGGCTGGACATTGACTGGGGTGATTGGGAATACTGGGAGCTGAAATCAGACCCGTTCAGATAATCAGAGTTGGAAGGGACCTTATAGGTCAACTGGTCCAACCCCCTACCCAAGCAGGAAACCCTACACCATTTCTGACAAATGGCAGTCCAATCTCTTCTTGAAGGTCTCAAGTGATGACGCTCCCACAACTTCCGAAGGCAAAAGCTATTTCACTGGTTGATTGTTCTCACTGTCAGAGAGTTTCTCCTTATTTCCAAGTTAAATCTCTCCTTGTTCAGTTTCCATCCGTTATTCCTTGTCTGGCCTTCGGGTGCTTTAGAAAATAGCTTGACCCCTTCCTCTCTGTGGCAGCCGCTCAAATATTGGAAGACTGCTATCCTGTCTCCCCTGGTCCTTCTCTTCCCTCGACTAGCCAGGCCCAGTTCCTGTAACCGTTCATCATCTGTTTTAGCCTCCAGTCCCCTAATCATTCTGGTTGCTCTTCTCTGCACTATTTCTAGAGTCTCAACATCTTTTTTATAATGTGGTGACCAAAACTGGACACAGTACTCTAGGTGTGGTCTTACTGAGACTTTATAGAGTGGTATTAGTACCTCACTTGATCTCGATTGTATCCCTCTGTTAATGAAATTTAGGATTGCATTAGCTTTTTTGGCTGCTGCTGCATACTGCTGGCTCATATTTACCTGGTTGTCCACTAATACTTCAAGATCCCTAGTTACTGCTATTGAGCCTGGTTTCACCCAGTCTATGTATGTACTTTTGGTTTTTCTTGCCTAAGTGTAGGACTTTACTTTTCTCTATATTGAATTTCATTTTATTAGATATGGCCCAATGTTCTAGTCTGTCAAGATCCATCTGGATCTTGAGCCTATCTTCTTGAGTGTTAGCTAATCCTGCTAGCTTAGTATCATCTGCAAATTTGGTAAGTTTATTTATTTATTTATTTATTTTATTTGATTTGCCAATTGTTTACAAGATAATAAGTATAAGTGTATACATAGTTGTGAATACATGAAATGGGTACATATAAGAAAAATAAAAGAAGAATAAGAGAAACAATAGGACAGGGACGGTAGGCACGTTGGTGCGCTTATGCACGCCCCCTACAGACCTCTTAGTTCCCCTTCTATTCCCTCATCTAACTCGTTAATGAAGATATTGAAGAGTACTGGGCCTAAGACAGAACATTGTAGCACCCACTGCTTACTTCCCTCCATGTAGTCCTTAGACCCATTAAGTTCAAAGGAGCTCCAGCTATGGAAGGCATCTTTACATCATATCACTGAAGGGTTCTTCTATTAGTTTGTTTATTTAATACATGTATTGGCTGCCCATCTTGTTACAGGATAGCTCTAGGCAGCATACAATGTTAAAAAGAGGGGTCCTTGGTGCTCTCTGAGCCCGGTTGTTTTCTTGCAGATGTTTTATTACACAACTAAGTAATATCCTCAGTACTAGTTTTAGAGCTGATGGTGTTACCTATTTTGGCTAATGAAATGTCTACAAGAAAACAACCAAGTTTGGAAAGCACCAAGGACCATTTTTTTTCAACCCTGAGCTACAAATCTTCTCCTTTAATGTTAAAAAGGATAAAAATACAAAACCTTGGGGATGAAGGAAGTAGGACGAGCAAGGGGGTGGTGGAATCTGCTATTCACAGATAATATTAATGGGAAACCCACCCACCCCCCTTGGAACCATAAGCCAACTGGCAGAGCCAGGTATTTAAACTCTTCTGGAAGGTCAGGAGAATTGAAGTCAATCTCATTCTGGGGGATAAGATGTTTATCACCTCTATTCTATTTCTCCTTTCTGTCACATCATTTTTTTTATTATTATTGTAAGTCGCATGGGTAATCCTAGACTTACAACCATGTGTTTAATGACCATTCAAAGTTACAATGGCACCGAAGAACGTGACTTATGACTGGTCCACACACTTACAATCGTTGTAGCATCCCCATGGTCACACAATCAAAATTTAAACACTTGGCAACCAGCACATATTTACAAGGATTGATGTATCCCAGATTCCAACAAGTAAGGTCCATGACAAAGCCAGATGATTCACTCAACGACCATGTGATTCACTTAAAGAGTGCAGTGATTCACTTAACAACCAAGGCAAAAAAAATCAGGTGCAACTCATTAAACAACTGCCTTCCTTAGCAAAAAAAATTCTGGGTCCAGTTGTGGTAATAAGTAAGGGCCTAAAGACCTGGCTCAGCCAGTTGGCATGGGGCCCTAATGGAGGAAAACACAATGGAGGTGGGTTGATTGAATAACAAGAGATCCCATGTCCCCCAGTTCTGCCCCCCTCTCCCCACACGTCTTTGATTTTAATTTGGGTTTTAATTTATTCAGGTTTTAATGATGTATTTTTAGGTCTGTAAGCCACCCAGAGTTACCTTATGGTAAGATGGGCAGCCAATAAATTTTATAAACAAACAAATAATAAAGGACTGCCTATATGGTGATGATGATCATCATCTATTCTGGAATTATTTCCTTACTGTATTGCCTTGTGCAGGTATGTTCCTCTACATCACAAGTGTCAAACTCACCATGTCACATTGTTGTCATGTGATGTTTTGTGGTGTTTTCCCCATTCGCGAAACTGGGTTGGGTGTGGCCTGCATGTGATGCATCCAGCCCGTGGGCCACTAGGTTGACATCCCTGATGTACATAAAGAAGAAACCTGGTTAAGGAAAAGCATGTTGCTTTTTCTTCTAAAAATATCACCAGGATTCAACATTTGGAGAATTTTGAACTATTTTTTTTATCAATGCTGCAGTGTATGGAATCTGAATTAGTTTTTGCGGTTTCCTACCTATTATTTGTATATTTCTTTACTGCTTCCCTAGTTTATTTCTCCACCTGACACTGGTTGCAAACTACGAACCAATTACTTTAGAGCAGTTAGTGGAATAAACCTCTCTGTTCTCTAAAAAAGAATTGTAAATGGTGACCTTTTGATTTTAAATATAAACCTATAGATAAACCCTTCAAATCTTGTGATATAAGGCACTTATTTCAGAAAACCTAAAATCTGTAGTGATGGCGTTATGCAGTTTATATTATCACAATATTCTTATTACAACAAGCATCATATTCAAACAAATACAAGTACATTTTTATTGGTTTTCTAAATAAGCTTGCAATAAGATGGTTACAATTTGATCATAAGCTTGGAGAAAGTTCTGTTTTATTTTTGGCAAAGCACTGTTCGTGCAAGTTTCAAGTGACTGATTGTCCAAAGACAATTCATTGTTCAGTTTCTTGGACACAAAGGTGTCATTGTCTTCAGTCTTATTCTCTTCTCATTCTAAAATATCCTATTATTTATTTTAAAGAAAACATAAATGACCATAACAATAAAATCTAGCTACTCTATAATCATGTATTTTATACCTAGCCAAATTCCTTTCTCAACCGTATGAACATCTTATCATCTGAATAGTTGTTAAACACAATGGCTTGTTTGTATGGTCCACAATTGTTTCAGAACGTTATTTCATATTTCATGTTTTAACTAATTCTCTGCTGGGATTGACAAATGTTTTAATCTTTGCAAACTGCCCAAAGTTGTGTTTTAAGATGAGCAGCCATACAAATCTTTTAAGTAAATAAATAAACTCACTCCTAGGTGGCTTTCATTCTTAGAATATTTATATAGTGTTTCAAGAGAAATACTTGAGTTAAAACATCATGAGAGCAGCCCTGCTAAATGAAAGGATATCTGAAATGCTGGTCAACAGCTTAAGCTTAAATCAATCAAGATTTAAAAAAATACAAATGGTTACTAGACAACTCAATTTTGGATTGGAAATTCAAGTTATATTGAACAGAGTTGGACTGCATATGGATATAGGTAGTCCTTGACTTATGACCATAGTTGAGCCCAAAATTTCTGTTACCAAGCGAGACAGTTGTTCAGTGAATTTTGCCCCATTTTACAATCTTTCTTGCTGCAGTTGTTAAGTGAATCTGGATTCCCCATTGACTTTGGTTCTCAGAAGGTCATAAATGGGATTACATGACTCCAGAACCCTGCAACCATTATAAATGGTTGGTCAATGGCCAAGCATCTCAATTTTGACCATGGGCATGCTGCAACATTTTTAAGTGTGAAAAATGGTCATAACTCACAGATGAACTCCCAAGTTGCTTCAAGAGCTCTCATGTAGAGTGCTAACAACCAGATGACTGCAAAGAAATATGATTCTCCCATTCTATCAGAACTAATCTTTCCATTACCCACACCATCCTGTCAGAACCGATGAAGCTTCTTGGATGAGAAGCAAAATGTCTTTTTCTGGAAAAAAAAAACAGTCGTTGCCTTTTGAAAAAGCATCTTTGTGATATCTGAAAGGAAGGTTGAGGAATGATGGATTAAGGGACCATCTAAACAAGGACCCATAGGTCATAGACTTAACCCCATCTAAGCTATATCATCAGAGCATGCTTTGTCCCTTCTTACAAGTGGATTCCCTTACTTACCATTCTAAAGGGAAATTTAGGTGTGTGTGACATTTATAACCCAGAAGTTTGTCATTTTTATTGCTGTGGGTCAACTATTTCTGGAAGTAATCAGACTAGTGGTTGTGTTAGGAGGGTGTTCAACTTGAGTATCTTTATTTGAACCTGTTATGAACACTTCTGACACCATTCCGCTAATGTGACTTTAGTAGGTTAATGCAATTTCTCTATTTTTATGTAGATCAGTTAAAAGTAAATTAATTAGACAACAAAAAGAGAAAAATGTGTAAATAAAGTAAAGGCTTAGTTATACGGACAATTTCACAGCCAGCCCAGAACACTTTTTTAAAACATAAGATTACCACTAAAATGATTATACTCAAGATCAGGAAAGATAAAGCCTTTTTTGATTAAAAAATACAACAGAAGAGTAATTTGATTATAGATATAATCAGATAGTGCATTCTGGAGGAGAACAATGCCTGAAACTACATAACTTGCTGCCTGCATAACTGTGATTTGCACATTTAAAATGATAAATTTAAGGCTATCAATACTAAATCAATTCCAGGAAGAGCAGATAAAACTGGAATAATTCATCATATCACTATATTGAAAACACAAAGAGGACACAAAAGTAATGGAATGCTTTGACTTTAATTTGGTTTTAGGTTTTTCAAGGACAATCCTCCCTGCAAGAGTTTAACATATGCATTTTTTTTTAAAAAAAAAAAATCATCCTTCAGCACATCTGATCCAAACATACTAATGATTTTTATTGGTCAGATCTTGAAAGCAAGGTTTATTTTAATGGGGTAGGCATTAATTAACCCAACATGTACTATCTTTCAGTGTATCTGGCCAAGTACTTTCATTTACTCGTGTTTATTGTGAAATGTTTGCATTCCCAACATTGGAAGCCCACACACAGATTATTTCATACTTCTCCTCAGAGCACTTTACAAAAAGTTAAAAGAAGTTATTGTTTTTGATTAATGCATTAAGAAAAGCCCCGAAACCAGATGCTGAGAAGAAATGCATTCTTCGTTAAAACGTGGAAACGGCATTCATATGAAAATGAAGTGCTTAAACAGAAGTTATGCAGGCCAGCTTTTCATCGTTTTAGGTATCCCACAAAGAATTAACTTTGTCCATTTTGGCACATAACTCAACAAGAGACTTTTTTTAAAAAAAAAAACACTTCACCAACATATTTAACTGTAACAATTATATTTTTTTTAAAGAAAAAAAAACTAAAATCTCACAGTAGATAAACAGATATGTGGGATAGTGTGTTACAGATGGGAATTCTAAAGCGGTGGTTGTCATCTTTTGATTAAGAAAAGGAAATGATTTCACTAAGAAGACATTCCCTCTTGTGTTGTTTTGTTTTAACCGAGTTTGTACTTTCCACTGAACTGGACATATTTATTGAGTCTCATAAGTTACTTCACAGTTACCAACATCACTGTAATCTCAACAAACTATCTTTTTTCTTGCCAATTATCTAAATATCATAACTATAAAATATCTTAAAACATTCTCTGTAGTGTAAACATCTTAGCTACAAAGTCTTAAGTGTAAACAGAACGATGCATCAGAATGATTTTAAGCGATGTTATAAAAAAAAAACCTGCTCTTAAAAACTAAACAAAAAATGTAAAGCTTCCATCTGGTTTATGATTTTTCCACTGCAGAAATGCTGCTGTGTGCCAGTTGAGTGAACCATAGCTTACTAAAGAGATTGCCGAGGTCACAAAGAAACAAAGAGCAAGACTTTAATGGTTACAGTTTTCTCTCTTTTATTTCTCACACATCAGTCTGATGTGGCTCAAATAGAATCCAATACTGCAGCATAGAAAATATATATATATATATATATATATATATATATATATATATATATATATATATATATATATATATATATATATATATATATACACACACATGCACAATCTGTTTAAAAGGAAACCATTTGCACAAAGATTAATATTTTGCAAGAAGTGTCATTTAAGTAATTATGGTTGATTCGTTATCACCCAACCGAAGTGAATTTATGCCTTCTTTACAATCTGTACACACATAGTTAAATATAGATAGTAAATTGCAGATGGGAGGAAAACAGGAAAACAACTTTGAAGTTCTTTTTGGAAGTCTGGATAAGTTTTGAAGGAGTATTAATTTAGAATTCCAGAGGAACAAGTTTTCCCTATCCCGTAAACCCATATAAAGAAAGAGCTGATGGCATGGCTAGATGACCTCCAAGGTCCTTTCCAACTCTGTTATTCTATGTTCTATGTTCATATCAATATGTTATTAGGGAGGGATATGATCTCTTTTCATTCCTTCAAGTTTCTTCTTAAAAACCTCCAGTGATGGATCACCCACAATTTCTGAAGGCAAGCCATTCCATTGGTTGATTGTTCTCACTGTTAATTCTAGGTTGTATCTCTCCTTGATTAGTTTCCATCCATTGTTTCTTGTCTTTCTTTCTGGTGCTTGTTTGGAGAATAGCTTGATTCCCTCTTCTTTGTGACAGCCCCTGAAATATTGGAACACTGCTATCATGTCACCCCTAGTCCTTCTTTTCACTAGACTAGATATACCCAATTCCGTTCTTCAAATGTTTTCCATCTCTGCCCAGGCCATCAACTTACCTCTTTATTATTTTGCTAATGGTGTTATTTTCAGGATCTCTTTGCCAGGATAGCAATTCCAGTTGTGAGTATGGGTTGAGTTGTAATTTGCCACTCTTCCACAATAGTCATACTTGTGTGAGAAGTTTCTTTGCATATAAAAGGGTGGACGGCTAGAATTATTCTTGTGCACAGAATCTTTGTGCATATGGATGAAAAGTCATTTTAACAAGGAGTTGGGTCATTTTCTTGTGCACCTACTGCCTTGTTTTATTATGCTGCTGTTGGATCATTTTGTGGGGGACATCCTTCATTTAGTTTTTAACTAAGTCAAAAATACAGTGTTTTTCCCTCTCTTTCTTTCTGAAACTGCCAGGAAATCATAATGTTCATATAAGCAAAGCCAGATAATTTCAGATCACTTTTTTAAACACATAAGGATCTATGTCTTATGGGTGGTTTGTTATTTCAATTAAAAAATATCAAAATTTCTCTCCAAAATAGCCTTTTCTAAATATAATTGAATAAGGGAGAAATTGAACTGACATATATTTTGTTTGGGTCCTTAAAGATCTGAGCTTCAATCTCTATGCACTGAAAGGCAGTAATAATGAAAAGCTGGTAATAAATGTTTATAAATGATAAATTAGAATTCCCAACTGTCTTTTTTCTGAGGGGTTCTCATGTTTAATGGACATATTTTATAGCATTAAATTGGTCTGGTAGAGATGAGTAAGAATGTTGTGCTTTTATTATGGATATCTTAAAGTTTCCAAACTTTTTCAGACAAAGGAAAAAATCTATCTATCCATCCATCTAATGCATATACATATAGTTCATGCCTAATATACATACAAAAACACAAGTAATGCCATCTGAAAACCATCTGGAAATCAGGATTCATTTGTTTTGCTATCCAGGCCAACATTTACATTTACTCAGAGCATTTACTAGTAGACTAAATGTCACAAAAGAGGGATGGATTTTAAATCGAAAAGGAAAGATTATATGAAAAAATAATCTTGTAGAGTTTTTCTCTTTGATTACACTTTTTTTTTTCTTAAGAAGTAAAATTAAAAATACTCCTCAAACCATCAGAGGCTAACTTTCTCTTCCTTCAACCTTTGCCCCAGCATTGAATATAACAGTTCTGAAAAACCTTTTTAGAGATGTCTCTTTTAAGAAGAAAAAGCACCATATGTCTGGAAATACACACACACACACACACACACACACAAACACACATATAATCTTCTAATTGGAAAATCAAGGCAGATATGGCCTAATCAATTAAAAATGTGTCACACATTACTAGCACAATGCACAGTACCATTTTCTTACCTGGGACATATAGGATCTATGGTCTTAGTAGTCTGTACACACGATCCAGAGACTAGACTTCACATATGGAATCCCAATTCAGACAAGAGTTGAAAGCAGGCTGCTTAATCACTCAATTTTCCCATCTGTGAAAATAGAAAAAAATACTAATTGGATTAAAGGAAGGGAAGACTTAGGTTAACAATTACTCAGTTAGTAGGTAGAGGTTTACAATGCCCATTTGCTTAGGACTGCTTGTGGGAATGCTGTAATGGTCCTTAGTGTGAAAAAGTCATAATTTCACATGGTCTATAAATGAACTGTTGTAAGTCGAGGACCAACACTATTGGGATAAAAGAGAACACAAAGAAAAGTGTTTTTTCCCCACATAATTTTTTTCCATGGCAGCCGTAGCATATGCAGCGATTAATAAGAGGTGTTTCTTTTTTTTAAAAAAAGATGTTCCTCCATTTAATTTTTACTTCTGCACCCCAAATACATAAGAACTTGTATAATCCAATTCTCACGTTGTTTGCTCATACAAAGAAACAAGACAGTTCACTGCTACAGCAATCATTCCCTCTCAAAAAAGCAAGAAGCAATACTTTCACTGGAATTTTTGCAATGCTAGATGGAACTCCTTTGAGTTGAGTTCAGCATAACCCCCAAATTCTTACTTGCAGCCATGTGAACTTTTCAAAAATTCATTATGTAGTAGGTGAACGTTTTTTTCTTCTCTGTAATTTATTTAAGTCAGATGTGTTTTGTATTGAAATCTGCAGTTCATAATCTTTGTTAATTATATGAGACATTCCATTCAAAGAACAAACTGAAAAATAATCCCTCTCTCTCTCTCTCTCTCTCTCTTTCTCTCTCTCCCCACACATATCTACACAAACATACATGCACATATACATTAATATGTATATATAGAGATACACACACAGAGAAAGAAATGCATATAGCAGTTCAAAATTTGTGCTGGGTTTGTTCTTTTTTATGAGTTATGTGCTATTGTTTGCCCTCCTAATTGGATGACTAAGTATCCAACATTGCAGAAATGTTAAATTGCATATTCAACTTGTCATTCATCCTGCCCTTTGTAGGGCATTGGATAGCTATTGAGTGCATCCAATCAGAGGAGCCGTATGCCATCCATATAGCCAATCACAAGAGAAGGAACTGTAATCATGCAGGCAAAATCAAGTGGTATTCATCAGAGAAAATCTGCAAATGATTCTGGAATGACATTTCTGTGATCCTTTTCCAGCTATGTTGCCAAAGTGAAGAAACACAATATTGAAATGTTTCCTATAAAATATTGATTCCTTCGTATCCTCATGTGAAGAAGTGAAATTCTCTCCCTTTCCTAAAATGTGCAGCAGAAGAGAGAATTTTAGCAGTTTTACACTCCTGCTCAGCATCTCAACTCTGCCAAAAGAAATTATATTCTAATGCAACTCGGCGTCTCTGGTGCCTTCCATTGTCTCAGAGTTGACAACCAGGTTGGGAAATAATTCATGGTTGGGACTCTTATGTCTTCTTTTGCATTTGGCCACCCTAAATTCAGATATAATATGCCTGATTCTATATATTATGTGTGAGTGTAGCTGGCTTAACTGATCTGGTAGAGATGAGAAGGAATTCTCAACACTGCACAAAGCTTCACACCCTTTGCTTAAAAACCTTAACAAAGAAGAGTCCTCCATCTTCTGAAAAACTTGTTCTCTGTTTGAACTGTTTGAAGTTTAAAAACTTCTCATTGATATTTAGCTTAATATGCTTTTAGACAATTGTTCTGGTCCAACTTTCCGCTCCTTCATTTTTGCACAATGACCCTTCAAATATCTAGAAATGACTTTTTCATGGCAAAATAGTGGAGAAGCATTTTCTCCAAGTAATCCAAGCTGAGCTGAGGCCCACATACCAATAGAAATGGAATAGACAGTTTTACTTAATTGACATTCTTGTTCCAAACACACACAATCAAACTTTTGATTTAGGGATCCAGAATCAAACACAGAATGAAGTAGAAACAAAAGAAGTCTTGAGAGAAACTAAAAGTTCAAACCATTGAATACCAAACACAATAGAATATGAGTTGCGATGAGACCAGAAGAATTGTCAAAGCAAAGAAAGGGATGAAAGCTAGGTTAAGTGTAGTTTGAGTCATCCGTCTAAACACCAGGAGACTGTGAATTCTAGTCCTGCGTAGACACAAGGTTATCTTTGGGCCAATCATTCTCAGCCTAGGGATGCATGCAATAGCAAACTATTTCCAAAATCTTGCCAAGAAAACTGCAGGGACTTCTATAGACAGTTGTCAGGAATCAACAATGATTCAAAGGAACACACACACACACACACACACACACAGAGAGAGAGAGAGAGAGAGAGAGAGAGAGAGAGAGAGATCTTCAATTTACATATATACAAAAACAACTGCAAATAATTTCCATAAAACTTCGGAGCTTCTCTTTTTCTAACAAAGTTTAAGAATCACTGATTTGTTTTGCTTTGTTCTTGACAATGTCCCTTTATCTGCCACTATTGACAGCTTCACAGCTCAAGTGCATCTGGAGTTATAATTGCATTTTAAAAAATGATATGAAGGTCTGAAATTAAAATTCAAATCCTAGAATGTAAAATTCTAGGATTAGCCATCCATCTACAAATGTTTCACTTGGTAGAAACCCTATTGGAGAGACATACACTGTATGTCAGAGCCAAAAGCTAGTGACTAATTTATTCCCAAATTAGTCTGTCCATATTCAAGGCAAAATAGATCAGTAGGTGATTTTTTTTCCAGGATTGTTTGAGATGAATTGTCTCACATAGCAACCATTTAAATAACTCACAATAACCCTGAGCAATTCCGGACTTTGGGGGGAAATTAAACAACAGCAGGACATTATATTGGCAGAGTGTATCTACATAAGAAAAGTTAAGAACATGGCAAACTTCACTTTGTTCAAAAAGAAAGCAGATTTAAAATAATGAAGGCAAACCACACAATGATAGAGCATTTGAAATTCGCTTTATAGGCAGGTCCACATTCATTACACATAACAGACTATATATCCCACAAACAAAACACACTAGAACTTTAATTTCTTTGCACAAACTGGCCACTACAAATTTCCTCAGCTATACCTGTTGCTAAGCAATGTGGAAATAGGACTACTAATTAGGATCACATTCTAAATGACCTTTGATTTTAGACATATTTGTCCTTCATATTCCAAAACATTCAGACCCTTTCTCTTTCAAAAAGAGGGGCCAAGGCTGGGTGTTCAAAGCAGATACACCTAGGAGGTACCTTCACTACCAAACTGGGTCGTATTTGATAAGTGTACCAACTATGTGGTAGGTCATAAAGCAGAAATGGTGGATTGTATAGGGCTAAATATGTAACGAATTTTAAGGGATACCTGTGCAATTGGAGATGGCTAATAAAAAGTGTTAGTGTAGACTCTAGAAAGAGTGAAGAAAAGAGCAACAAAGTTAATTAGGGGACTGGAGGCTAAAACATATGAAGAACAGTTGCTGGAATTGGGTATGTCTAATGAAAAGAAGGACTAGGGGAGGCATGATAGCAGTGTTCCGATATTTGAGGGGTTGCCACAAAGAAGAGAGAATCAAGCTATTCTCCAAAGCATCTTGAAGGCAGGACAAGAAAGCAATGGGTGGAAACTAATCAAGGAGAGAAGCAACTTAGAACTCAGGAGAAATTTCCTGACAGTTAGAACAATGTGGAACAACTTGTCTCCAGAAGTTGTGAATGCTCCAACACTGGAAGTTTTTAAGAAGGGACTGGAGAACCATTTGTCTGAAATGGTATAGGGTTTCCTACCTGACAGGAGGTTAGACTAGATGACCTCCAAGGTCCCTTTCAACTCTGTCCTATTCTATTCCCATTCTATTCTATTCTACTATGAATGTCCTATTCTATTCTATAATGAATGGAATTATCCTAGGAAATATATTTTTAAAGGGCAGAATAAAAACATATGTAGAAAGTTTGAAAATGGAAGAATATGATAATATAATGGAAATGTAAAGGCAGTAGGGCCAGTACTAACTTTTTGAACTTTCATGTGTATTTAGTGTATAATTCTCTCTCTTGAACTTTTATGAGCTTTCTCTACTTGTCCTTCCTTCCTTCCTTCCTTCCTTCCTTCCTTCCTTCCTTCCTTCCTTCCTTCCTCTTTTTCTTTTCTTTTCTTTCTTAATACAGCAGCAGCAGCATTACTTTGCTAGCGCATTGATCATATTTCACTGGTTTGGGTCACTCCAATGAGATTCGTCAATTAATTGTTTGAAAGAAAGCATATGAGCAGCGTGTAGAATCTTTTGCTATTGTGGGGGGGGGGATTAGAGTGTAACGGGAGAGCTCTGAACTCCAGCTGACAGCACCCTTCACTCTTTATCAACATTGCTAAAGCTTAAGGGAGTTGTAATTCAGGAGGTCTGGCTGCTTATGCTACCTGTGCACTCACTACTGTCAGGTGCGAAGAATCAGGATCACACATCACATTCCAGTTAATTTATTGTACATGACTATGCACAAAAATCTAGTGTACTAATGGTTAGCACTAAAGTGGTGAAAGATAAGAGTCAATGGAATTCAAGGGGGGATGGATTTAGATCATTTGTGGGAATGCAACAGTTCTAGGCTGATTCCTCTCTTCACTCCATCCGCAGGCTTTGCCTGCTTTTCTCCTATATTTACATGAAGTGCTGTTAGGATCTCCGTTGACATATTATACAAAAGTGTTCCTCTACATGCAACTCAGCAGGCATTCCCTTGCTTTAAAGGATAATACATCTCTAGAATGAGGGGGTAATTTCACAACAGGCAATGCTGGCATGACTTCATGATGGCAAAGATGCATTGGGTAGAAGGTCGACTAAGAGAAAGCAACTAAAAGAAATCTGGATGAAAAAAAAAATTGTCCCGGCATTCCTCATCACAAAGTCCATTTCAAAATCTACTTTGAAAAGTCCTTAAATTAGTCTGTTCATGGTAATTGTATCATCCATCCTCAAGTAAGATTCTATTAGTTGCCCCGTTCCTTTTAACCAAACAAAAACTCTATTAACATGATTCACTTATAGTTTCCATATATAGATATTATACTCCAACGATTTTCTTTTTCCTGTTCTTTTTTCTGAAATTGCTGTTAAGCCTTTGTTTATATTTATTTTTACCTCAAGGGTGGAGCAGGCATGGGATTATTTCAGACTTTCTGTGAAAGATTTTCAGCGAACAGAAGCAAAAAAGAAAAAGAAACTACTTTCTACAGACAGATTGCTTTTAACCTTGCTCTCTGATCTTTACAATTACATTCAGGGAGCCTGGTGAAGAGCAAGGCTATTCTGCTGTTAATTCATCTAGCGTCTTTCCTTTGGGAGCTTTGATTAGATCTCAAATTTAAGAGATTTAAAGAATTGCTGGGCAGTTCTAAGGGAAAGACAGATTTTGCTCACTCCCAAATCATTCAGAAAAAAAATATATATTCAACCCAGTGAGAACCAAGCTCAATAAAGCAGAGCTTCATCACTAGCAAAGCTGCCTGCCTTGACAGAAAATTTATTTCCCAAAGAAAACATAGGAATAAAAAAAAAAACTACTTTACTTCATAATACTGTATGTCTATGCCGTTGTTCCAAAAGTGCTTTTTCAAAAGACAACTGGACTTTTGTTTTTCCCTTGAAGATATTTCACTTATCATTCAAGAAGCTTCTTCAGCTCTGACTGAATGGTGGAGAATGGAAGGATTTATATTCCTGGCAATCATCTGGTTGTTAGCACTCTCTCTAAGAGACGTTGGAGGCTTATCTGTGGCCTCAGGGTCACTTGAATAGTGCAAATGGGTGTGGAACCTTCTTGGAACTGCTGAAAGGAGTTTCCCCAAGAAATTCATCCACCTCCACCATCCACCAATATGTAACTGAAGAAGCTTCTTGAACGAGAAGTGAAACGTTTTCAAGGAAAAACAAAATCCCGTACAAAATCCAGTTGCCTTTTGAAAAGCACCTTTGGGACAACCATGAGCTGGATGACTGAGAATCTCCATACACATTTGTCTGTGCAAGTTGCATTTCTGCTTATTACTCTATGATAACTATCCTTTATCAATTCCCGTGAGCGAATAAACCACAGAGAGACAAGAAAGAAGCCTCCCTCGCAGTGGTGTGGGACTCAAACTTTTTTACTACCGGTTCTGTGGGTGTGGCTTGGTGGACCTAGCAGGGGAAGGATATACTGTAAAATCTCCATTCCCTCCCCACCCCACCAACCTCTTTCCAGCTCCGTTCTCCTATGCAGGGCAACCAAAGAAGACCCAGCCGATCAGCTGGGACTTGGAAAGCAGAGAATAGATGGGGGTGGGGCCAGTCAGAGGTGGTATTTACCGGTTCTCCCAACTACTCAAAATTTCCACTACTGGTTCTCCAGAACTGGTCAGAACCTGCTGAATACCACCTCTGCTCCCTCAATTACCTACCAGCATTCAGGTATCCCACCAGTAAAGATAACACCACCTGAAAAAATTCCTTTCACAGAGGCAGCCAGCCACCTCGGTGATCTCTGGCTAACACGTGCCATACAGTGGTGGGATTCAAAAAATTTTACTACCGGTTCTGTGGGTGTGACTTGGTGGGTGTGGCTTGGTGGGCATGGCAGGAGAAGGTTACTGCAAAATCCCCATTTCCTCCCCACCCCACTAACCTGCTTTCCAGCTCCATTCTCCTGTGCAGGGCAACAAAAGAAGACCCAACCGATCAGCTGGGACTCGGGAGGCGGAGAACAGATGGGATGAACAGTCAGAGGTGGTATTTGCAGGTTCTCTGAACTACTCAAAATTTCCGCTACTGGTTCTCCAGAACTGATCAGAACCGGCTGAATACCACCTCTGGTGCCATACGCTAAATAAATAAACTCCATGATAACTATCCTTTATCAATGGGGAAGCCAGATGCACTTAACAATCGTTAGTAACTTAGCAACTGCAGTGATTCACTTAACAATTGTGTCAAGGACAGGTGTAAATGGGGCAAAACTCACTTAACAAATGTTTCACGTAGCAACAGAAAATTTCGGCTCAATTGTGATGGTAATGTAAAGGACTACCTGTGTCTATGGAAGTTGTACTAGGCACCTCAGGATCTACCAACCCCAGCCAACCATAAATATTTTTAGCCTGAGAGTTCTAGAAAGACTAGTTTTGGGGTGATTGTGGGATTGGTATGATAGAACCATCAAAACTGTGGAATTTCAGGCTCCCGTACCCAATAATACTATTTCCTGCTTATTAATTCAATACATGGATTCTGATTTTTACATTGATGGAATATAAACATATTACTGCTTGCAGTTTTTTTTTTAAAAAAAGTCTTCTTGTGGGTGGTTGTAAAGCACTTCTTTTTTTCCATTTTAGTTCTCATTGTTTTAATTTAATTTAATTTCCACATGTGTTTTTCCAGCGTAGCACAGCAAATTCGGTTATCAGAAACATGTGGGGTGCCCATGCTGTAGAGCAGGTCAGCTCTGCTTCTATTCTAACGGCCTGTCTTGATCAATTTAGTAAGCTTCGGTTTGCTGGGCAGACATTCTTGGGACCCTCCAGAAGGACACAGGTTAGATTCAGTAGAAAACCCTCCCTAAGCATTAGCACCAATAAGGCGGCTTGAATTTATAGGGCCCTCCTGAACCACAACATGGAAAGTTTAACTGGTGCAGAAATATGAACACGAGTTTTGGGGAAAGGCAGAAGCTCAAGCGAACTGCAAAAAAAAAAAAAAAAAGGAAGGGCCCCAGATGTTCGCTGTTTAAAAAGAAAAAAAAATGTGCTAACATATAAGCTGTTAAAGAAATGCCAAACCATAACATGGACTCATCTGATCCAAACACCCTCAGACCCTTCTTTTCAATGAATGGAGTTGACTAGGTCAAGAAGCTAGACTGGGAGTGTCAAACTCGATTTCATGGAGGGCCGCATCAAAGTTGGGAGGGGCATGGCCAGGGTGGGGGATGACGAGGTTGGGCATGGCCAGCTTGATGACTGCAACAGCCTCCTACAGTCCTCTGCCAGTGAAAATGGAGTGTGTGGCCTCCCCGGGCCTCCATTTTCACTGGCAGAGGGCTGCAGGACAGTGGTGGTATTCTACCAGTTCGGCTCGGTTCTACCAAGCCGGTAGCGGTGATGAGCAGCGGAGACCAAACTGATTCTCTCTGCCGCTCTGCTGTTGGGCCCGCCTGCCTGCCTGGACTCACCTTTATTTTCTTCTTTGGAAGTGCAGCTGCTTTGCGCGGCGTAGCAAAGTGTCACGTGGCAGCTGCTGAAGCGACCGGGAGAGTGCAGGCTTGTGGGAAGTGAGTTGGAAAGCCTCTGCACCTGCATAAATGCCTCCGAGCTTGCACAAAACATGCATTTGGTGTGTGCACACATGCAAAGTGTGTGCCCGCATGCAAAGTGTGTGCACGCATGCAAAGCACGCCCACAAAGCCACGCCCACCGAACCAGCGGTAAAACTTTTTGAATCCCGCCATTGCTGCAGGAGGCCATCATGGCCTCAAAACAGAGCCCAGGCGGGCCTTGTGTGGCCTCGCTGAGCTCCATTTTCACTGGTAGAGGCACCTTGGGTCAGTCCTTTGCAGTTTCCAGGGCAGCCCCATGGGCCAGATCTAAGCACTCTATGGGCCGGATCCAGCCCCCTGGCCTTGAGTTTGACATCCCTGAACTAGACTGTTTTAAAATGGTTTCTCTCTGGAAGGCTGGGAAAAATAATACAATCTAAAGTAGAGGTATCCTGAAAGAGTCCTGCTTTTCTTTTCCTTGATTATGTAAAATGATCAAATCCTAACGCTTAGCAGAACTCAGAATATGCTTCTGAGCATATTGGACTCACATTTGGCACTAAACCATGGTTTGGTGCACAAATCATAGTTGGTGGGGTTCATGCACGTTGTGAAGTTATAAATTTCCGCTTACAAACCACAGTAGGCAGATTGCACAGCATACTGATCCAAAATTAAATAAAACTACATAATGCTTTAGTGTGATATCTGAACTAAACTTCAACTCATACCAGAAGAGCTGCTGTTTCTCTCAATCTGGTGCTGGATGCCACAGATCTAAATGTGCAAATTAATCTTTAGCCCCTTATGACAACTTGTTGTCAAGTTTTCCGCTACCAAAAAAAAAGATATGAAGCGACGTTTTGAATAACTTAAGGATACTGTCCAGGTTTCTTGGAGGAACTTGGAACATGGTGGCCCCAAGAAGAAAACAGAACAAAAACTATGTTTGAGCTCGTTGTGAGCGGTTTGAGTTTCAAGAGTCATTTGCAGCTAGAAAAAAATAAATAAATAACGAGACAGTATAATGTGAAAAGTTCCCTCTTTTGGAAACAATTTGTCCATACATAAAACAGACAAAAGAGGGATAAGGGAATCGAGCTGTAAGGGCTGTAGGTATAAACACAAACAGCTTTGCTGCAGTTTGTTTTTTTCTTTTTTTCTTCCAGAGACGCCCAAGATTGATTCAGGGAACAATTATGGCAAGGAAACGTCATGAGATCTTTGTCACTGATCTTTTCCATGCAAAGTCAGCGTGCATGTGTGTTCAATTCCAAGTGCACAATTGAAGACCGATGTGGAGCAAATCCGAAGTGCAAAATGAAAAAAAAAAAAATCCAACCACTGAGCATCCCCCGAATCTCATAAGAAGGAATGTCTGTGTAGTCATAGTTCCACTAAGCAAAGAGTTATTATACAATTAGCCACTGGTAGCTTGCAAAATGGAACCAATGATTAATTCACCAGTTCCCCTCTCTCGCTGCCACTCTGCGTATTGAGGAAGCCCGAAATACAAGTTCAGCCAAACTTTCTTTGCAGAACAGGTATTTCATATTTGAAGTGAGATTTGGCTCGTGGGCAGAGTCACTAAAAGTCTACTCTGTCCTCTAAAATCGCAAAATCAGAAGCTCAGTTGTTTTCCAGAGGAAGGAAGAGAGTGAGGATGATCCAATCTTGACACAACGATTATTGGAATGAATGAAATAGGAATTTATCCTGGGCTATTTCTTTTCAAACACTATTGTGCTGATCAGCACTTCTACTCAGCAGTGAATCAACATTCATTTGTAAGAGAAATTGTTATCCACTTGATCACATGAATGATTTAACAAGGGCTGGAAGAACTGGAGGCATAACAAGCAACTGGGGGCAGGGGGGTTGGATGCACTGCCTTTGGAGAATTAAAGAATCCAAATAAATTACTATATATTTAAAATAGAATATTTAAAGGTCATTAACTTTGATTAAAACCTTAAATTAAAAAAAACCTTTTAAAATGTAAGTTAAAAAGTATAGCAATGACTGCCAAATATTTTCATTTATTCAAATATTTTCTGTTTATGATGATGATAGAAAACCTAAATCCTAACTTGTGAAAATCATCCTTCTTCCATCACAACCATCATACCTCTAAAGCACAATAGTTTCTTGGAGATTTGAGCAGGAAAATGTGTGAAGGATGGGCAACTTCTCTTGCCAACTTTGCTATAACCTTTTTGGATCAGAGGTGGCATTCAGCAGGTTCTGACCAGTTCTGGAGAACTGGTAGCGGAAATTTTGAGTAGTTCGGAGAACCAGTAGCAGAAATTTTGAGTAGCTTGGAATACCATCTCTAACTGGCCCCGCCCCCATCTATTCTCCGCCTCCCGAGTCCCAGCTGATTGGTTGGGTCTTCTTTTGTTGCCCTGCACAGAAGAACGGAACTGGAAAGCAGGTTAGTGGGGTGGGGAGGGAATGGGGATTTTACAGTATCCTTCCCCTGGAGTGGGGTGGGAGTGAAGATTTTGCAGTATCCTTCTCCTGCCACACCCACCAGGCCACGCCCACCAAGCCACACCACATCCACCAAGCCACGCCCACAGAACCGGTAGTAAAAGAATTTGAATCCCACCACTGTTTTGGATTGGCCTCTAGTTTATAAGACTTATTATCCACAAATTTCAGGCAAGGAAAAGGTTACTTTGCCTTTGTTTAATGAAACATTTGAGGAAACTGAACTTAATTCCAACTAGAATAATGTTCCCTTTTTAGGTCCTATACAGAATGCATATGATAAACTCAGCTCGATTAATAGTGAGTTGCTTTTCAAAAGAATACTTAGTTAGCCATGTCTTTTCATGGCTGAGAACTTTGATTTTCCATCAGAAATTCTCTCCCACATTATCAGCTTTTGTACAGATCACACATATGTGCTTGTTCATCTATGTGCACATATATACCAGTATTTTAGAATAACTATATTTTTCCCCTTTATCTTAATTAATCATGACTTTTGAATTTTACTTGCTGGCCTATGACCAATTAAAGATTGGTTTGATTAAACCAAGAGAGTTTTTTTTCTTAACATCCAATATGAAAACAAACACAGTCAGCTAAAATTTAAGCACTAGTGAAAACAAGGCACTTCGGACAAAATCCAGAGAATTTCAAATACGTAGATATATTTGAAGTGTCTACATAGATACTTACAGGACAAATCTGCAGGGAAAATGAGGGCAAGGTTAGTCTAGCCTAAAGATTCAATGCTGTATTTGACTGTGGAGGAAAATTTTAAGACCAAGGAACACGTCAAAAAAGCAAAGTTGCACAGCACATGTTTCACACCCAAAGACACATATGGTGTTCTCTGAAGCTTGCATCGTAAGGAGGAGGCGTGTGAACCCTCCTATGCAAAACATGTGTCAGAGTAATTAATCACTTTGGCCATTATAAAGTTTTTTTTTTCTTTTTATAAAATAAAACTGTAGAGATTGCACTTTAGTGTTTTCTATTCTTCCAAGTGGAGAATGCAAGCAGATGAATATTATATGACTTCTCTCATTCTTTTGTGGTTGTTGCTGGGTTTTTTTTTTTTAATGTGCCCATCAATGAAGGGTGCCAGTTTAATTCAGTAGCTCAGGACTAATACTGTGAGATGCAGCCAGCTTATAACTTCTGGAGCAGATTAGTTTCTACAACACCCCAGATGTTGAATGGGAAATATAGTTCTTTTTCTCAAGCATGTGACAAGTGGTAAATTTAGACATCTCTCAATTAATTCAGTAAGCTTCCATTAACATTGCAGATGGGTATCTTAATAAATTGGGGGATTATGTCAATATCATTTTTGACAATTTTCTCATCTCACTGATACAAATTTTCTTTTGCGCTGCTGTTGACAAATTCAGCAGCAAACCACATGAATATTTGCATGCATGTTGGTGTATGCAATGTGTTCACTTTTACTGGCAATTTTCCTTCCTTCCTTCCTTCCTTCCTTCCTTCCTTCCTTCCTTCCTTCCTTCCTTCCTTCCTTCCTTTCCTCCCTCCTTCCCTCCCAGCCACCCCAACTCTATGATGAATTAAGGGATTACAAGGTCGTAAAAAGGGAGATTTTATTTGTGACATATCTGAATAAACATAGACCAGTGTGGCATCAAATAAGTTTAAATAAGTTAGTTTTGAACGCTAAGCCTTAATTCCAGAATCTCTGGGAAAACAGTGAGTGTTTCTCAGAGTGTCCTAGAGTGCCGTTCTTTTGTCAAGTATGCATGGCGGAGTGTGTGGCATGTTTACATTTCATATGACTTGGTTGCCATTCAAAAGGTTTCAAAACTAAAGGGAAAAGAGCGCTGCAGAAAACCTTAAAGATCAAGGATGTAAATCCATCCCGATCCAAAATGTCAGCACTATTGAAGACTTAAAGGAAGCCAAATCATTCTGTCATACAAGGTATGACATCCAAAAAATGGCAGAAATATTCCTTAAGTGCGAACGTCAAAATATATTTAATTAAAATCGACTAGAATCTATCTCCTGTCCTTCTGCTTGGAGGAAAAGAAAGTAAGAAAGCAAAGTCAATTCTACAGCTAAATTCAATGATTAAATACAATTAAAATTTCTGTAGAATGCCTAGCTGTTCTGAAATTGACTAACCCGGCCATCAAAATATTGATAGTCATTGGTAAATGACTTCTGGTGTTTAATCAATGTTATTTTTTATCATCCAATTTTTCCTTCAAGTCAGATTTGAATGCTAAACTACATTTCATCAAGGTTGGTAAAATGTTTAGAAAGGACCAGATGTCAGAATATGGGGATTGCCAATATTACTGACAGAATCTGGTAATTTCTTTCCTGTCCAAAGGCAAAATAAAATAAAATAAAATTAAGAGTAATCTGAACTGTATCCATAATAATAGGAAATGTATTGTGGTATTAATGGCTACAAAAACAATAAAATTATAAAAGCTATTACCATTTTTTCCAAGTCATCACTAAGGGCAGTGTTTTTCAATTTAAAGTGATTTTCACACCAAAACAAAAGAGGCTCTGTATTTTTAAGCTTTAAGTATCAATAAATTGTAGTGAATACTGACATATTCTTTGTTGTTTTCAACTATGAAATAGAGAATTATGCAGAGTAATAATGAATGTTTAAGCCTTTGAAAATGGAGGCACAATCTCTTTTTTAAAGAATGTTCTTCTGCTTGTTGCTTGCAGATGATACCATTTACAGAAGAGTTATATAAATATAGATAAGTCCAAAGGACTTTTCAAAAAAAAAAAAAAATCCCTGCCCTCTAAAAAAAATCTTACCTTACAATTTGCAAATTAAATATTCTGCAGACTATTGTTGCCAAGAAAACTGAAGGCAAAGCTGACGAATCACAACTTTGCAATCATCTTCATATTGTGAAAATTCAGAATGGATTATTTTTTTAGAAGATTTTGTAGGTGTGGATAACCTATACAGCTTTTACAAATTTGCACAGATAAGGACTCTGCAAAGAAGCATAACAGAATTTGGCACAATTTGTATCCTTTTAAGGGGGAATGACAGTTTCAAAGGAATGGGCAGGAAAGAGGCGTGTCTTTCTAAATCTCAGATGTGGTACCAATATTCTGAAATCCCATGATTAAATATGTAATGATCTTCCTGTTATATTTCCTATGAAAGTCTTCCTAGAATGTTGTTTAGGGTTAGTTAGGAGATTGTAGGGGGCACAAAGGCTCAGCGGTTAAAGATGCTGAGCTTATGAAATCCCAGGTTCGAGACCCGAGCACTGCAGAATGGGTGAGCTCCCATTCTTGCTCCAGCTCCTGCCCAACTAGCTGTTAAAAAGCATGCAGATGCGAGTAGATTAATAGGTACCATTTTAGTGGCATTCCGTGCACCTTTGGCATATAGCCACTTGATCCCAGAAATTGTCTTCAGACAACGCTGGCTCTCTTGGCCCAAGAGTCAGACCCAACTGTCAAGGAAACCTTTACCTTTTAGAAGATTGCATACTGTATGGATTGCCTAGTGAGAGAGACATTGTTCAAGGTTTACATTTGTACATACAATTAGATATTAGCATGAAGAGATGCAGTGACTAGGTTCACACATTCTGAGAACCATAACAAGCTGCTAGGTAAAACTATTCATTGCCATTATAAACCATCTTTTACATGGCTTAGCAAGTTATAAAACCCTGATAATTGTTCATTCTTCACATTTGTGCGTCTAAACAAATCAGGTCATTGCACAAATGCCACAAGATATAGAATATTTCACATGGATGACATTGACACAATGATGATTTGTGAAATAACATTGGGGCTTATACTGGATGCCTGTGCCCCAAGTTTATATACTAATCTTAAATAAATAGCATATGAAACTAAAACCAAATTGTATTTGGAATTGAAGCCCAATGTATCTGTGGGTCAGACAAGACTAATATAGAGCATATACATGTCTAATCCAAATAAGTACATTAGTCATAACCAAGATTGATGTCTTATAAAAATGCTGGTGTTTATTTGATGGAAAAACTTGCGATCATTGAATGTCATAGAATGCTGCTTTACAAATATTATTCTTAAAATGATTCCTTGGAAAAGGCTTTAAATAAAGCTTTGCCAATTCTCAATTCTTCCATCCCACCAGTGATTTTTATGCATTTCACTGAGGACGTACAGTGATAATTTGTTGAAAATACACACAGAGACATGCAGCTAAAAACATACTTGTAAGTTGGAGCAGAATTTTTCTTTTCAAAAAAAAATATCATAATTGTAGTGAGAATAGAAACCATCTGAAATATTTTACTTGCCTTCACTCCAAATTAAGGCTCACACAATTTCTTGCATTAGAGGACAAGGCTGAATTAAAATTCCCCCTCTTTAACAATGTACAAAAATTAGCACAAAATGAAGGATGTTTCTCTGTTTGTTCTGTTTTATCATTCAGAGAAGCAACTTGCCAAACCCGTCTCTCTCAAAGCTCACAGCGATATGCAGAAATCCATGTAAAATATTATTCCATTATCAGCGTAATTACAAATGACAAGAACCTTTCTTTGAAATTCAAACATGACAATGGGGGGGTTCTTGATGTCTGGTTCACCATCCGAAGTCCTCAAAGGGTGGATGTGTAACCCACGGTGGAAAATTCTCTCATTTCTAACAGTCTACCCGATAGTTTAAACTGCAATGGAGCTCTTTGATGCAATACTGCAAACCAATAATTTATGTTACTATATACCATTAGTTTATTACACACACACACAAGCACAACACCTACAGCTATGTAGCCTCTGAACTAAAATGCAAAATTAGATGTTGATTATCTGTGAATGTGTGTGTTACTAAACTATAGTACTAGCACATCACAGCTTGCTGGAAAGAAATGTCAGGCATTGGATCTAGATTTAGTCAAGCTTACAGTAGACAACTGAAATCAATGGAGCTTAGCTATAATTAACCATGCAATTCTACTCAGAAATTCACTGGCTGCAGGGAGTTAAAATGTGGCACAAATCATTTATTCCAGCAGAAATCTTTCTGTGGATTGACTGATCTTATAGATCCCCTAATGGAGCAATCTGCTGGGATCAAATACAAAATATTTTAGGAGCTGGAAAAGGGATGAGGAAGAAACAACAAGACAATGAAAAAATGTTCTAGGATGCTTCTTTGGAGTTAAGATCAGACAGCAAAAAGTCCTAACTAATTTCCAATACACTGATGGATAGATATTCAAACAATCAGGCATCTTAATTCTTCCTCCTTGGACTGCACCCATCCTGAAATCACCAAAGTTAAGGTAGAATTACAACTTCAAATAACTGTCAATTCAGTTGTAATAACAGAGTTGGAAGGGACCTTGGAGGTCTTCTGCTCCAAACTCTGCTCAGCAAAAAACCCTATAGAAGTTCAGAGAAATTGTTTTCCAATCTCTTCTTTAAAAACTCCAATAACGGAGCATCCTTCTGGAGGCAAGAAGATCCACCGATAAATTGTTCTAACTGTCAGGAAATTTCTCCTTAGTTCTAGATTGATTCTCTCTTAGTGTTCCAACATCTAAAGGGCTGCCACAAAGAAGAGGGGAGTCAACCTATTTTCCAAAACATCTGAAGCAGTGGTGGGATTCAAATTTTTTTGCTATCGGTTCTGTGGATGTGGCTTGGTGGGCGTGGCAGGGAAAGGATACTGTAAAATCTCCAGAGGTGGGATTTGCCAGTTCTCCAAACTACTCAAAATTTCTCCTATCGGTTCTCTAGAACTGGTCAGAACCCACTGAATACCCACCTCTGCACCCCACTAACATGCTTTCCAGCTCCGTTCTCCTGTGCAGGACAACCAAAGAAGACCAAGCCAATCAGCTGGGACTCAATGGGAGGCAGAGAATAGATAGGGGCGGGGCCAGCCAGAGGTGGGATTTGCCGGTTCTCCGAACTACTCAAAATTTCCGCTACCGGTTCTCCAGAACTGATCAGAACCTGCTGAATACCCACCTGTGCACCTCTATTCTATTATTCTGTTAAAGGACTGACACATGGGCACTCATCAAAAATGTCAAACGTAATACACTCAGTAGATCAGGGCATGAAGTTTTCCTCTTGCCAGACATCCTGAGATGGCCTCAGATGAAACTTCAAATTGGTACGTTATGGCCATTCTTAAAGATTGCCACCTGTTAAACACCAATACCTGCTGAGGCAGTGGACATTAACAGAAGCAGAAGGACAGCGAATGGCACTCCGGCAAGCTAATCTGCTAGCTACTGCTGGCTCCAGAGAAGCATAACCCGTCTTCCCGGGAAGTGTCTGAGACCATTTGTAGACTCTGTACTTAAATCTGTCCCAAGTGACATGATTAATACTTAGGACTATTAAAAACAAGCTTTGAAAAATCTTCAAGTGTTGAGGGACGCCGAGTCCGTTCCATGCCTCGTTCTTTCCTCTCTGCAGCCTAATCCCCTCTTTAACCGTATCGTTTGGCTTCCAGAGCCATATATTTCCAGTGAATTCATGCAAGAGACCTGCATGTACAATAAGTCCCCACACTAAAAAGGCAGGTGTCGTGGACACAATAAACTCTAATAGCATCTTCCAAACTGCGAAAGAATTTTTAATACATAGATTGCTTTCTCCCTAGTAGCCTGCAATGGTTCCTCTGGAGCCATTATACACTCCTCAGTTGCTCTAGAGCCATATATGCACACTAAGTGGGCGCACAGAAAGCCATTTAAGCGGCTGGTGATTAAAAAAATAAAAATAATTACTCTGAACAAGACAGGGCTTGACTGAACAGACTAAAAACAATTACAGGAGTGTATGGTTGGATTTTTCTTTTCTTTTTTAGGAAAAAAAATGACTTCTCTAGGAAAGAAGAGCTACAGGAACAGAGTCACCTGGTTTTTTTTTCTTCCTAGTTTGTTTTACATATTTTATTTTGTTTATTTAAGGTATTTATATAGCTGCCCATGTTATAATCAAATCTGGGTGGCTCTCAATCAAAAATAAAGACAGCATAGAAACCATAATAAAATAATACAACTAAGTATGTTAAAAAGGACAAAAACCTGGCATCATGTCATTGAGTCTCTTATCCCAGTGTTTGGGGGGGGGGGAACCCAGTCTTCAGAATACAGTAGAACCTCTGGTCATGACCATAATTCATTCTATAACTTTGGTGATTTCTTCCTCTTCTAATGTTTTGTCTTCAGGAATTTCTGGGTCAGGGGTCGTGTTTGTGATCAGATTCAAAAAAAATTGTGAAGTTTTTGGTCAGAGCCCAATTTGCTTGTGGTTAGAAGCATTCATAACCAGAGGTTCTACTATACTTGTACTTCCAATACTTGAGGGCTTGTCATAGAGAAGAGAGGGTCAGCCCATTCTCCAAAGCACCAGAGGGCAGGACAAGAAGCAGTGGGTAGAAGATCATTAAAGAGGTCCAACCTAGAACAAAGAAGGAATTTCCCAACAGTGAGAACGTTGAATCGATGGAACAGCTTACTTCCCAAAGTTGTGGGTGCTCCATCACTGGAAATTTTCAAGAGGAGATTTGGATAGAGCCACTTGTCCGGAATGGTACAGGCAGGGAGATGGAGGAGAAGACCTATAAGGTCTCTTCCAATCCCTATTATTCTATGTGCGTTGTTTATGGAAGACTAGGAAGGTGGAAACTTGCCAAGCCTCAGGAGCCAAAGTGTTCCATAGGTCAGGGGCTCACATGGAGAAGGCCTGCTTCCTAGCACCTAGCATCCTCCTCATCATCAATTTATCACCAGCTCCTTAAACCTAATGAGAAAGAATTTTATACAACTGAAATGAGTGTGTCAGTTTGCTATAAAATCTGCACCCAAGGACAATATATGACTGTCTCTTTCTGAGTACAACCTCCTTTTTCTCAAAGGTAGGCTGAGCAATAGTATTAGAAGAGACGAAGAAGACATGGTATCCTGACCTTTAGAAGAAAAATGATAGTCTTGAGTGTCATGTTAGAAGAATATGAAGATAGAATATCCTCTAGGTATGGTCATAATATGAAGGGCATGGTCAAAGAACGTCAAGTTGGCAGCCACAATGACATTGCCTAATTTTTATGTGCGACACATCTATAAATCAGGTGATGCTTTGATCGCACAGTTGCGGCCGCCATCATGATTTTTTGACTTAACCCAGAAGACACCCCTATAGTAAAGTAATAACATTGGGCTTATTTATAAACCATCTGAAGCAACAGGCTTAGGGTTAGATAAGAGGGTCCAGATAATAAATGAAGCTCACCAACAAAGTTCAAGTGAGGTCCAAAGAAGCAGCTCCATAATAAAGGTGAGTAGATATAGGAAAGTAGACTGCAGGTACAAATCTTATCACTGCATTTTTCACTAGCTGAAGCTTCTGAATTCTCTTCAATGGCTGTCCCATAACAGAAGCCTAATCAGGAGGTGACCAGGACATGAATGCCTCTCAGCAGAGCTTACAGGCACAGTGTAACTGGCACATAATACAAAGCTGGGCCAAACCCTTCCTAACCACAACTGCTGCCTGCTCATTATGCAGGAGTTATGAGTCTAGGAGGATATCCAAGTTGTCCACCAGACTGTTTGGGGCAGTGCAACTCCATGTAGCACCAAACATGCCAAAGTCCCTGAATCCAAAGCCACTCGGTTCTAACAGAGCAACCACAATCAAGGTAGCTCCATTCCTTTAGATTCTTCCCCAGTTGTACAATTTCATGCAGCAATTGCTTCACGGCATCAACCTGTTAAAATTTTGCTTGTGCTGTTTTCTAAAATATTGTAAATTGACATAACTAAGTAATAGCTAGATAACGTTACAGGAAAGTTAGATCTGATGATCATTAACTGTTAAAACATCCTCCATATCATGACCTGGCACATAATTGCACTGAACCATGACATATTTAAATGAGTTCCTACAACACATTAAGTGATACACTATGGTTTACAAACCACAGAGGCTGGGTTGATATAACATGCTAAAGTATATAAACCATACTATGGCTTAGCACTATTTCCAATCCAAGACAGTGGGTTCATATATCTTTATATGGGAATCAGACCTAGCAATAGCACCCTAGCAATAGAAGAGAGAAAACCTTCAATTAACACCATTCCTTTTTCTGGTGCCTAGAATAGGATTTTACCAGATTTTGCAACTATGGGAGTCTGAAGAAGCATCTGTACCAGTGTGAGATTGACTTCACAGACTTCAAATGTCAAGTCACGGGAGATCTGTATGCAAACGATTCTGGGTACTTTGCAGAAAATAAAAAAAATCAGCTACAATGCCACACAATCCACACCAACTTCCTTTATCGTGGGATACGATGATGTGGTATACCTGCCACATTCTTAATTTTCATTTTTGTCTCTTAGAAATCAGAAGAAACCCCTTTTAAACAAAGCCATAAATCTGACAAACCTGATTTTCAAGGCATAGGTATGGAGATATGGGGTGATTTTTTTTTCTATATAGCCTTTCCCTAAATGCATGCAAAAAGACTATCAATGAAATCTTTAATTACACTGCAGCCATAGCCTGTATTCTTATTTGCAGTTTGTTGAGGGAAAATTATAGATCTTGAGGGGGTAATTTTTATGAAATCTATGGGGGAGGGAAAAAATGGAAAGCATCAGAAATATCATCCAGCATCAGATAATTTTTAATAATGTTTTTCCCCCCCTTTAACCAGTTTGTAGCCTCTGCAAGCTGATGATATGACTGTTTTCTTCTGGAACATTTTTTCAGCACTTGAACCCTGGATAACAATGAATTCATACAGAAGGAAAGTGCTAAGCTTTAATTGTATGTATTTAGTCACGCAAACAGAAGCAATGGCCTGCGAAGGCTAGTTAGCCAGTGACAGCGTTTAGCTTTTAGACTAGCTTCAAAAAGCTTTTACAAATTGTACTGATCTATTCATGGCCATAGCAGGGGGAAAAAAAGCAAACAAAACAAAGACCATCCATTTAACCTGGTCGCTGCAAATAAAGTTGGGTTGCCTTTAAATACACCGAGGGATAGAGATGCAATTTCCACCACCCGCTAATTTTGTTCTAGTAAATATCATTAAAAATTGGAAGACACTGGAAGAATGTGCAGTTTATGTTCAAAAATTTCTCCCTGTCAATCAATTCTGCATGAAACTGATGATCACATCATCACGTTAGTTTGCCTGACTTGCTCAGCACAAAGGAGGTGGGAACGTTTTCTCGAGCAAGGATGTCAGCACTTGAAAAATCAATCACCATCTGGGCTCATTTTCCAAAAAGAAGAAAAACAACCCCTGGTTAAGAATACACTGGAACAAATAAGTTGAAAATGTTTGAAAATAAACGGTGGGGTTAAAGAAACTTTATAATAAAATGGGAAAAGAAGCATCATGGGAGCTGAAAAGAAGAAAAGAAAAGAAAAATGCAATCGCACGTCGATCAGTATGTCAAGTCTACACGTGAAAAGCTTACCAAAAAAAAGTTGCTTTAACACTTTGGAAGATCATTTTTCTTGCTATCCTTCATAAAATTACATCTTCTTTGAAATGGAAGCTTCTCTTTATAAATAGAACCCAGAAAAATATAAGAATATTGCATTTCACAGTTCTACTATTCTGCTGAAGTGTGGAAAAAAACATGATACCGTGTCCAATATTTGTGATTTGGCAACATTCTTGACTAAAAGTAATAGAACATGTGCACAAAATTTTATTTCTGCTAGGGATAAGTCCTCTTTCTGAAAAGTTAAGTATATAGTGTTCTGATTGACTAATCTTATAGTCCCACAATGCCTCCTTAAGCATTTATTTTTTAAAAAAAATGTCTTTTTTTTTTTTGCGTTGTATTCAATTCATTGTTTTGGAGATGTTTCTTTCCATAAATAATATGCTACGGTGGATTAAAATAAAAGTTCTACTTTGAGGATATTTTTTTAAAGTATGGAGAATTAGACAATGATGTTACAGGCTCTATCCCACACAGTGAATAACAATTAATCAAATCATAAAACACTATAAGAACTCACAATACAGAAATAGCAGAGGAAAAGATAAATTGATTTTTGCAGCCTCTTTGCTTCTTTTCAGTGGCACGACTGTGTGAAAAATACCAGTTTAAAAAGTGTGCTGAGGTAGCAAAACCATTTAATACTTCACAAACAGTTATCTAAACCAATGTCCAATAGCTAGACAGTACTGTAATGTGACCTACATACTAAAAAAAATCATTTTTATATGGAGGAAAAGACGAAGCATTTCTCCACTTCAAAATAGTTAAGCCAACTAATTCGGATGCTTTCTTATTGCTATTAAACACTGGCTTGAAATGGGAGGTTTTAAGGGCAAAACTCAAGTGGTCGAGATTAAAATCCTTAGATATTGCTGCAGCAAACCACTGTATTTTATTACCTATCTCATAACCAGCAAATCCCAATTTTTTTCAAACTTCTGCAGATCTTCTACATTTTTGTGTTTTGATTTAAATTCCCCCTATTAATTCATAGTAATGCTACTGTAAGTGCATTGAAAAACTTGCATCATAAGCTAGCAAATGTCTTGTCTCTAATCAAACATTGGTGGCAGTCACCCCAAATTAAGAATTTATTTCTAATAGGAAACTGCTTAGCAGTTAACTCTTCCATCAAAATAAGTGGGACATAAACTGCTTAGCATGAATGAATGAATGAATGAATGAACGAACAAACAAAAAAACAAACATACATACATACATACATTTTAAACGTGGTTGATGTTGGCCAATCTAACTCTTTAGATAGAGACTAAACTATATACGAAAATGTTATTAATGTTAAAATGTTATTAATAATAAAGCTGGAGTGAGAAAGCCAATGGAATATAGTGGTTAAGAGGTTGGACTTGGAACAGGGGGATTCAGGCAAATTCAGGTACAACCTTACCTGTGTCTCAACACTCTAACCTTAGTTTTGGAAACTCACTGGCACAAGAAGGGCAAGTTATTAGTTGTGTGCATCTGTTGGTTTTTAATGTTCTTGTTCTCTGAAAGATGGCCATAGAATTGCTTCTTCAATTCTGGTATTGTTTTTTTTAAAAAAATTGGACATTCATTTGTGCCTCCACAAGTAGTTCTCAACTTACAACAATTCATTGAGTGACCATTCAAAGTTGCAATGGTAGTGAAAAAAAGGTATTTACAATGGATCATCATATTTACGACCATGGTCATGTGGTCACATGGTCAATATTTGAGTGTTGGTAACCAGCATGTATTTACAGTGTCCAAGGGGTCATTTGATCATCATTTCTGACCATCCCAGCTGGCTGCTGAGAAGTAAAATCAATGGGGAAAACTGGATTCATTTAACAGTTGTATGAATTTCTTAACCATCCTGGCAAAAAAGGTCATAAATTTGTTCTACCATCGAGAGCATTTTGGCATACTGTGTAATGGTGTGGTATACTGGATGCTCTGTAGTGGATAAGAAGATGCTCTAGAGCAGTGGTCCCCAACCTTTTTTATGCTGCGGCCCGGTACCGGCATCAGCTGGGCGCCGCCATCTTGTTTTGATGAAAAAGTGCTTCCGGTGAGCTTTCTACCCGGAAAAGCTCACCGGAAGCACTTTTTCATCAAAACAAGATGGCGGCGCCCAGCAAACCAGCGGCCCGGTAGGATTTGTTCCACGGACCGGTACCGGTCCGCGGACCAGTGGTTGGGGACCCCTGCTCTAGAGAGTTATAAACACAGCACAAAAAATCATCGGTTGCTCTCTTTCTTCTTTGGAAGAGATTGCAAAGATCAGACACCTCTCTAAGCATTAAAAATCTCCACAGACCATTCTCATCCTGGACAATCATATTTCAATCTGTTACCATCAGGGAGGTGTTATAGGTGTCTTAAAATGAGGACTAATAGACTGAGAAACAGTTTCTTTTCCAAGGCAATAATTGTCTTGAATCAAAGAGTGCATTTGTGATTTAGTGCTATGTATATAGTGGCATTTTAAAACTATTTAACTTACTAAATGTTTTAGATAGGTTTTAGACTAGGTTATTATTATTAGTAGTAGTAGTAGTATTATTAGTATTATTATTAATAATAATAATACTCTGTAGTGTGTGATGTGGTGTTTGGGGCACTGTGCTGGAGTAGCTTTCAAAATTCACTGTATTCGTGGAATGCAATGACAATAAAGGTATTCTATTCTATTCTATTCTATTAAGAGCCGCCTTGCTTAGCAATGGAATTTCTGGATTCAATTGTGGTCGTAAGTCAAAGACTGCCTATATTGGTGTTACAATGATTTCAGTAGAAGGGGTGGAGAAAAAAAATGACAATTTTATAACAGGATGGCCCGTAAATCCCACTGCTATCTTTCCTTCCTCTCTGAATTAGCTCAGAAGCATTCAGGACACTGTAATCAAATCTGAAGAGGTAAGCAAGGCCACATATTCATAATCCAGGGGAGGAGAATATTCACAATATAATCACAAGGACTTGTAAAGCTCATGTAATCTAAGAATGACCTGTCCGTAGGAAAACAGCACCACAATGTCATTTCATCAGGGATATGGCAGGCATCTGGAACTGAACTTTTCTCTCTGCCCTTCAGCAATTCAGGTTCCTGAGCCAGCATCCCAACCAAGTATTGTGGCCATTGGGAAAAAAAAAAAGATGTTGGCTTTTAACTGTGATAAGTAGGAACTGACAGAGGAGGAAAAGAGAAAGGCTTGCTCTTCCTGTCAAATTTGAGACCCAGGAAAATGATTTACGTAAGAGGATGAATGAGGCTGACACACCATCAATCCTGCAGCTTCCGCCTCCAAAGTCCCAGAGAAGGAGAGTTTGCCAAACTCAAATGATCCACAATGCCATGTTGTAAGCAGGAATCCATGAAAGTCATAGCTGTGTAAAGAACTTCCCAATGAAATCAGCCGAGGATATTAATTAAAACAAATCTCTCACTCTCTCTCACACACACACATAAACACCTTTACATGAATATTTTTGTAAAAGGAATGAGAGTTTCTGCTGCTGCCTTTTTCCAAGAAACAACATCTGGTGTGCCATACGGGTACACCACAAAAAAAGAACTAAGATGGTGCAGTTTGATTCATTACTTTGATTCTGGCCCATCCTTTTATGCTAAGATCATTTAATTTGTAGGGTTGTGTGTTTTTTTTTATTGCTCCAGACCACACCTGCATTAAGATGTATCTTGTCTTAACTGTGATATTTTTTCAATAAGCAGCAATCAACCACAAACTGAGCTGAGCCATTAATTCCCCCAACGAACACAAAAATATAGACATACCAGGGTCTTAGTATAATACATTCATACATTCTAGTAAGATTCACTATGAAGGTAAGATCCAAGGAACGAGTGACAACATGTCAACCCAACACATGTTCTCTAACCCAGGATCCTGAAGGCTCCTGCAAGTACAATTCAGTCTGCCAGACAGGAAGGAAGAGAAGCTTTGAGATCAACAGAAAAGTCATAACATACAGGTAGTCCTTGATTTAGAACAGATGTATCAAACTCAAGGCCTACGGGCTGGATCTTGCCCATGGGGTACCCATTTAGGGCCACCCTGGAAACAGTGAAGGATCAGACTCTGCATGTATGGCTCTCCCAAGCTCCATTTTCACTGGCAGAGGATTGCAGGAAGCCGTTGCAGCTGAAAATGGAACCCGGTAGTCCGTTTTTGCTGGCATTGTGCTCAGGCCACCACAGGCACCCCCAACATGAGTGAGGTTGAGCTGGCCATGCCCATACTGCTCCCCCCGAGGTGAAACACAACCCTGATGTGACCCTCGATTAAATTTGAGTTTGATACCGCTAACTTACAACCACAATTGCAAGCAGAATTTCCATTGGTAAGTAAGATAATTATTCAGTAAGTTGCACCAAATTTTGTGGCCATTTTCACCACAATTGTTAAATGAATCACTGCACTTATTAAGGGAATCGCACAGCCATTTAAGCAAATCCACCTTGCCCCGTTGACTTTGGTCATCAGAAGTCAGATGGAAAAGTCACAAATGGAGAACACTCACCAGTTGCCAAGCCCTTGAGTTATGAATCTGATGGTCTTAACATATATATATATATATATCCTGGTTGTATAGTTTTTAACTGTTAATTGTTTCAATTTGTTTTACATTGTTATTTGTATATGTCTTTTGGTGTTGTTCAGTTGTATGTTGTGAAAGAGCACCTTATTTCGTTGTTCTCAGGTTCTGAGTACAATGACAATAAATTTATCTTAAATTTATCTATCTTGATCATGTGACCCTGGGAATGCTGCAATGCTTGGAAGTGTGAGAATTGGTTGTAAAAAATTTTTTTTCCAGTACTGCTGAATGAATGAAAAGGAGGATTACTTCTGTATGAATATTTCTTTGCCTTGAACTTCAACTGCCTCTATTGATTTATTATTCCTTATAAAACTTTCTAGCAAGTTACTGTATTGACTAATTATCTTTAGCACACCCACAGCAACTAGTGGAGGAGATGGCCAGGCAGAGCTTGAAGGAGGGGCCGAGTGTGTCATCTATCTCGAGTCCTTTTGCACCCACAAGAGATCTAAATCCAGCCCATCTTGAATCCCATTGACTTTTATCTACTGCCAATTTGCTTTGACCGTTAGTAGTTCAGATTCTTGTAGAGAACATTAGCATACAATAAACCTTTTAACAGCCTCATTTTAATAGCTTGGATTTCCTGCACTCGACAACTAGCTTAAACCAAAAAAAGTTATTTCTTTTTTTTTTTTTTTGCTTTCCTTGGCCAAAAAAGTCTCCCAAGTTAAAAAGGTTATCTCCTTCCTGGTTATCAAGTCAAGCAATGGGGCAAGGAAAGGACTTGCCTGGCAGACAATTTGCATTCTGGGAGTAGATGCTCAAGATCCTGAATTGTGAAACAGAACTCAGCAATGATCACAAATGCCTGCACCATTGGTAAGTATCCTGCCAGCGGTATGTACCTTTTTTGCAAACTGCTTTCTTGTAAACTGCCGTGGGCTTACTCTCGGTGCCTCGTGGCACACTATGTTTAAATGAGAGTGCTCCCAAGCTTCCTCAATAGTTTAATAAAACATATACTGGCTGTAATATTCCATTTATATTAGAAAACTATCGCCCCTTGGTTTGAAAAATGACCTCTGGTTGGCAATTTGACTCTAAGCTTCATAGATTACAGTCCACTGTTGATCATTTAGTCAGTCCACAGAGCAATACTTTTTCGTAACAAGCTCAAACAGCGATCAGTATTTGATAGGCTACTCACAAGCTGATGATAATGCAACACAACACATTCTATTTTGCAGCTAAACAAAAGGAGTAACAACCTGAAGACACTCTCACACAGGCAGAAAAGGAGTGCTTATTCCCAGAGTACTGAGAATTGGGGAGGGAGGCAGGTGGGGGTGGAATACATCTCTTTGTATATTTTCACAGATTTCTGTTGTCTCGGATGCGTACAACCCAAGATCTAAATTCTCTAATTCCTTTTTCCCTAATATCATTTGCCTTTGTATCTCCTTAAGTCTATTTTTATGCATTATAGGAAAAAGTAGATCCTATTAGAAGCTGATCAAATTTAAGGAAATTAGAGAGATACCCTACAGTTATAAAATCTGAATTGCAATAATGGATTCGGGACTCAGCTTTGAAAAGGCACTTTCAGCTGCCCTTGGAATAAGGAATATTTTTTTTATATTAAAAAAAAAACAGAATTTCAGAGACTTAGACTGTTGTTTTAGATCTGTACTTAGAGGGCTATTTCAGAATCTGAGTGTTTGTATGAGAAACCGGAATCAACAGCAATAGCATTTAAACTTATATACTGCTTCATGGTATTTTTACAGCCCTCTCTAAGAACTTTACAGGGTTAGCCTGTTGCCCTCAGTAATCTGGGTCCTCATTTTACCAACTTCGGAAGGATGAAAGGTTGAGACGACCTTGAGCCAGTCAGGATTGAAGGAATCAAACGCCTGAGCAGAATTAGCCTGCAATACTGCATTCTAACCACTGTGTCACCTATCAATGCAGATGGGTGTATTGGGGGAAGGTTTTCTTTTCCGCATACATGCACAACAATCAATTCCTGTGTTCATTAGAAAGACCTACATTCCATTTCATTTCTGACTACACCTGAAGACTTGTATAGGCTTTGACCAAGCACATCGGGGCTCCTTAGCAAAACATACAGAAATACTTCCTTATACTGAGTCAGATTAAAAAGCCAAGTCTACGAGAGATATGGAATGCCAGCCCATGTATGGATGTAATCCATACATAATCCAAGGAGATTGAGTGACTGGATTCCCTGCCACCACTGAAGGGTAGATGAGATTAAGTGCCATCCTTCGGCTTCTTCTACCTTGTGCAAATCTTTATGATGTAACCCCAAAAAAGTTAAGATGTAATAGGGCCACTGGAACCTTTGGAATCAATGCGGTTTAAGTAGTAATTCAACAGAGCAGAATCAATTTAATAAAGCAGTATCAATTTGACAGAACAGAATCAAATTAACAGAATATGGAAGGCGGCTATTGTTCCATTCTGTTTGCCAAATCTCGCAGACGTATTTGTAGGCTGATGTGTGTGATATCATGTTATATCATTGGGTCTTTATATTTGCAAGCATCCCAGATTCAATGAGAATAAGTTGGGTGGCCTTATAATTTTCCTTAAACAAATAAGCCTATTCCAACCTAGGTATCTTTTCTGGCTAAACTTTTGCATTGGATGGCAATTTCCATTTTGTCAATCTAACGTGGCCAGATGAGTTATGACAACGGATTTACCAGTATAACTACTAGACAGACAAATGCAGACTTGGGGAAGATTGTCCTAGTGTTGTGGGTGATCCAAACTGGAGGTTTTTCAAAAATAGATTGGACAACCATTAAACTGGGATGTGTAAGGTCTCTTGGCTTAAGCAGGGGTTTGGATTAGAAAACATCCAAGGATGCTTCAATCCCTGTGATTCTATGATCTATGATCATGCTTAGATAAATAAGTCTATATTAATCTATAATCTAGACAAAAACTAGTGATAAGAAGAACAAGACACAAACTGTGTTCTCGTCTCCCTGTGTTACTCTACCTGTCAGGCTTGTGCTCTTGGGAAAATGTAAAGCCTACAATTACACTGACTATAACAGGTCAATGTTCAAATAGACAAGGAGATGGGATGTAAACCTGACCAACCCTATGGGTTAATGTGATGGGAAGGTTGGATGTATGCCCTTGAGAATGAGACAGAGCAGTTTCAATCACTATGTACCTCCAACTTACTGCCAAAGCAGTTCCTCAAAAATAAAAAGGATACCTACTCAGATCCCTTCTAGTCTCTAGCAATGGTAGCTGGTCTCCATACTTTGAGTTATTGACTATTGCAAACCCCCAAAGTAATGCTAGAAGTTGAAACTTTGGGTTTTCTACTGTTAAACCCATGATCTCCTCTTGAGATAAAGATTGTCCTTGCATGCCATGGAAATACTGATGTTTGGTTCCTGTGTGTATCAGGTTTTGTGGAGAAGTGTTTCCAAGATGTCCCAAAGTGATAGGCTGAAGAGGAAACAAGGGCATAAATCTTGACCTCATGCAAAAGCTTAACTCACAGAACAATGCAGGATCTATATTTAACTTATAGACAGTTTTACTATGGTGTGCAGAGGCTTCATAGATGACAAGATCTGAAACTAGAAGTTTTCCAGATGAAATGCCACAGCCTTCAATCAAAAGCTTGATATTTCCTTTGCATGCCTCTTTTAAGTTTCATCCCTAAATTAATATTAAAATTTTAGCACACAGAATGATTCACTATATCTAGCTGAGGCGGATGACCCTTTATGTGAAAATTCAGCTGTGGATTTACATGCTTGTCTCATTAATACTATTGGAAAAATTGGATGATA
>NC_142017.1:8697291-8742291 GCF_049901735.1 Notechis scutatus | reverse complement strand
TTACAATACCACACAAAACTAGATGCAAAAATGACACCATGTGTTGCCTCTTCACCTGGTAAACATGAAATATTCCACATCCTAAATGAGAGCATGTTGGCCATCTTCTTGGTCATCCAATAATTAAGGGTATCCTCATAGAAGTTACACACTGGATGCTCAGGACATTTTCCAATTAGGAGAAATCATGACATCATCATTAGACTCTAACAGATAACCCCCACACATTCTCATCATTTTGCTAAGGAATTTCCAACACAGATTTACTCATGGAATAATGAATCGATCAATGGGGCAGACAAGAGAATAACAGAATAACAGAGTTGGAAGATACCTTGTAGGTCTTCTAGTCCAAACCCTTGCTCAAACAGGAGACCCTATACCCTTCTGGAGAAATGATTGCCCAAACTCTTCTTAAAAACTTCCAGTGATTGAGCACCCACAATTTCTGGAGGGAAGCTGTTCCACTGATTAATTGTTCTAACTGTTGGAAAATTTCTCCTTAGTTCTAGGTTGCTTCTCTCCTTGATTAGTTTCCATTCGTTGCTTCTTTTCTTGCTTTCTGGTGCTTTGGAAATTTTTCAATCTAGAGTTGGTCACATACTTAAAAACTTTGTCTTCCAAGTATTTAGCAGAATCTCCCACAAAACACATTCAAATCAATCATTCATATCTGTTCATTCTTTAGGGGGATGTCTTAATCTATCAGATCATTGACTGAAAGCCCCAAAAAATGTTATCAGGAACTGAACAGACACATACTTCTTTCTTTTACATGGTGGTAGCATCAAAAGACTGGACCTGCTGTTTGTGGAAAGCTGTCTTTGGGAGGATGAGCCATCTCAGGATTTGAGTCTCAGCTTAAAAGATGCTTTTCTTCTAAAAACACAATTATGTTCTAAAACCACTTCTAACCATTGAAAGAAAATTTCATGGATGCATCCAGATAGCCCCTGGAGTCAAGTTTGATTGGCTCAAGGGAAACTTTTATTATATAATTTGTTCGTTTAGGACTGAACTTGGGACAAAGAAAAGAGATAGATTATGGATGAGGGAACTACCACATGAGGAAGACTATAAATAACTCTCGGCCATGTTTTGTGGTTGGTTGAATGGGGAAGAACAGCAATTTAGCTTAAATCCAAGTACAGAAAAGGGAGTGTAATATTTCCAGTCAGATGAGCAAGAATGTGCTTTACATTACAGGAGGTCTCTCTGAAATAATTTGGCTATCATTTCATTTCCCCCAAAGTCATCCCCTGGCCAATCAACAAACTAACTCTCAAAGAGAATAAGATCAAGAATATAGAGGAGACATTTATGAGTCAGCTGGGCAGGGAATTTTGGAAAATATTGTGGTAGATAAGACGTTCCAGAGAAAATTCCTATATGCCACTAAAAACATAATACATTTCATTCTCTAAAAATCACAAATTCTTCCATCTTATCCTCAACGAAAAACTGCACTACTGATCCCACTAGGGAAGCTACAACCATTTTGGGTTATCTCTAGTTTAAACATCTACAGATCTTGAAACCAGCTGAGTATGAATAATTGTTGTCATAAGAATAGCATTCCGTAAGAAAATCCTTAGTCTTTCAGCTTATACCTGTTTCTGAAAATAAAGACTTATTTGCAGAACAGATCTTAAAAATATGGGCAGAGTTAATTGATATTAACTTGGAAGCCTTTCAATTACCCCCAAAGAATCCTCAGATATCTGAAATCATCATTTTTATTTTGAAATTTGCATTGAAGAAGCTAATCAAGTCTATATCCCATAAATAAGGCTAAATAAAAACTATATTTCAATTCCAGATACTTGATTCACTATAAAATTATAGGGAAGCACTGTTCTTTCCCCCTTTTTAATGGATGCTTTAGTAAGACAAAGCATTACAACCGGCATCTTTTCTTTTCTTTTATATCAAATAATTTGCTTAACATGCCAAAAGATTCACCTAGCAAATTGTAATCTACAATGACATTACCATCAAGGCAAAAGATGCATTCAAGTGTGTGTATATGTGTGTGTGTGTGTGTGTGTGTGCGTGCGTTTATATGTGTATATATGCATACACACAGTCATGTATGCAAAGAATTGTGAATTTCATTAAATATATTAACAGGAGGGGAAAAATTCAGCTTTGAAAAACAGTAATCCCGTCTTTCAACAAAAATCTTATAGGAAGCTATGAATTTGGTAGATCTGAATAGGCTGTTGGTACATGTTTTACTTAGGTAATATAATGGCACACTATTATTAGATCACATTAATCATTACGATGCCAAAGGCAGTGACAGCCTCACTGAAAAGGATTGAAAGGGCTGGTAATGGATATAAATTACCCATTGTGTGATAAAAGGATTTTTACTAAGAAGGTAAGAATAAAACAGCAAATTTCTAATATAACTCTTGTGGGGGGGGAATCTAAATAAAAGTAATCCTCTATTGGTAATATCCACAAAAATCAAAAACTAAGCACTTCCTAAAACAAGATAAAGTCACGTTTAAAAAAAGAAAGAAAGAAAAAGAAGAGTATGGTATGAAATTAATTTCTTAGCCTCTAATATTGCTATCAGTTTAAATGGTTTATGGGATGACCTCTAAGGAATATGGTCAAAAGGAAAGGTAGGTTCTGCTAATTAGAAGTAAAGATGGTTTTACAGAGATTTGTTAAAGCCCCTTAGCAGAATCAAATGTAGATTACCAGAACCCCAAAATTATATGATGTTTTTATGAGATCTGGTTCAATTACCTCATTGTCTTGCCACAGGAAAGCTACAGTTCTATATCCTTGACATCAAAAAAGTCTAGGCAGATTTTATTTGTATTTTTTTTAACTGCTGTTATTGTGAAAAGGGAATCTGTCCAGATCAGAAAGCTACCTTGGAAATATATTATAAATCAGCACCCTTCCTTGCATATAAGTTAGATAATGAACCATAAACCCAAGTTAACCTCCATTTTACCTCCTTTCCATGATCATTTCCAGAGTACAGCACAATCCTAAAATATAAATGTTGGGAATAGTTTAGGAAGACCAAATATTTTTGGAAAGAATCCTCTTAAAGCTTATGGATAAGACTTTCTTTTTCTTCCTCCAAGTTCATTTTTTTAATCCTTATTTTATTTCTCTCTCTTATTTGTGCTGTTTTTGATGGTCCTGGATTAGGGTTGATGCTGTACTTGCAATTATGACTGGTTTTAATCAGACCCTAGATACTAGATAACATGTTTTATAATCTATGTTAGCTGCCAAGAGTTGTTTGATTTGCAGCGGGGTAGAAATATGATAGAGAAATAGATACATAAATAAGTGAATAAATATTCAGAAGGACGGGGCATTGTAATTGTACTCAGTAATTAATTTGTGCATACCTGCCTATGTTTTAAAATTAATAAGAATTTTGGAGTTATATTTAGCTCAGTTACCGATGTGGGGTTATGAATTTCCTTTGGCATGTGCCTTTCATGGATCTTAGCAAGAAGCATTTTTTTAGTTTGGGGCTAAAAATAGGAGCAGGGAGAGCTGATCCTAGCCTGGATCCTACCTGCTTCTTATTCCTGGATAAGGCAAAGTTTTCTTCAAGTTGTGGTGGGTATAGCGGATGGCTTTGAGGGACAGAGGAAAGACCAACCAACCAAGACAATGGCCAGATAAATGAAGCTTGATCCCAGGCAAAGAAAGCCTTCTCCACACTAATTTCCATGATGATAAAAGGGAGAGTAATGGAAGCACATTCAAACTTGCAGGATTCTGTTATCTAAAGTATATCAAGTTTTTCAACTTTGATTATTTCTAGAGAAATAGACCTCAGCTCCCCAAAAAATTCAATAACCAACATAGCCATTGCTGAAGATTTTGGGAGTTGAAGTCCGCTTACTTCTTAGGTCTTTATGATTCAGATTAGGGAGAGGTACACAGATTAACATTATCCTACTTGGTCCTTGAAATATATTAAAAATGTCTCAAAGGTAAACCATAATAAGGTAAGTCTGGTTATAGTTCATAATGCAGGATTTATTGTTCCAAATAAGATCTGAAACACAACTTCAATTCCTGGACAAATATATTCAGATTACTAATTTCCTCCTTATTTATATCAAGTCTAATTGTACACAATGTTACATTAATACAACCAGTAGTAAATATTAATACAACCAGTAGTAAATATATACAGTATTGTTCTTAAGTTGAAGATGAACCAACAGTACATTTTCACACCACGATTTGACAGGTAAATTACTACTGCTGTCTTTTGCCCCCAAATCTAGCTAATTCAGCTACAACTCAAGTTTGTTCTGAGCTTTTTCCTGAATTGCAGTGGAAAATATATGCATTGTGGGAAACAACCCACTCGAAGTCTGTTTAACCTTAGCAAAGCATGGCCCACCAGCAATTCGGGAAACTGAAGAACTCAAGAATTCTTATGCCTAGAGAGGAAGCATCAGGCAAGGTTCATTCAAAATCGGATTCAAGGAGAGTCAAGACCACCAGACTGTAACAGGTAAGGGGTAGAAGGAATGTGGAACAAGTGGAATTGTCCACAACCAAGACAATGGTCAGTTAAAAGAATTTTGAATCCTAGGTGGACAGAAAATCTAAGTAAGCGTCTCAGATAATATCGTCCCTAGTTCTAAAGATAAAGGGAGTTGCGAGGAATTCAGATGAGTCTAGGACAACGTGCCTTGGCCAACTCGCCCTGGCCAACTTGTCCTGGTCATCTCACCACAGTCGACTCACCACAGTCAACTCACCACTGGACAACTTGCCTGGCACCATTCAACACAGGAGAACTCAAGACAAGTGCATTGCAGTGGACCTTGTCTTGCTTTAGGTTTGAACCATCTCAAATTAGAAGATCTCAAGGCTGGGGTGAGCTGTTTGCCCCTCTCTTGACAGCATTGTACTGTCCTGCAGCAATTTGTCCTGTGGCAAGTTGGCTATAGGGAGTTGTCCTATTCTGAAAGTTTATGTTATGGTAGCCTTATAATAAATGGAGTATTGGCATGCATAACTTTTGTTTCCTAGTCTAGAGGGCTGACGGAAACTCAGAATCAACAAGTGCCAAACACAGATACTTGTGCTGCACAATTGATTTCCAGTTTCTAATCGTCTACTAGAATTACAGGTTAAGTTCCCAAATCCAGTGGTGGGATTCAATTTTTTTTACTACCGGTTCCGTGGGCGTGGCTTGGTGGGCGTGGTAGGGGAAGGATACTGCAAAATCCCATTCCCACCCCACCCCAACTAACCTGCTTTTCAGTTCCATTCTCCTGTGCAGGGCAACAAAAGAAAACCCAGCCGATCAGCTGGGACTCGGGAGGCAGTCAGAGATGTTATTTGCCAGTTCTCTGAACTACTCAAAATTTCCGCTACCAGTTCTCCAGAACTGGTCGGAACCTGCTGAATACCACTTCTGCCCAAATCCCTGAATACCTTATTTAACCTTCCAAATATTGTACTCCCAACATACTTCAAATGGAGGACCATGTCACTTGTGCAGATCAATTGCTTTGAAGTTTTATCTAGCTTGGATTTACTATCTATTATGTTGGTAGCCACTGGTGACCAGAAGTTGCATGTATGTCAACTCATAAAGGTTGGGTCTTACTAACCCAGGGGTCGGATTCAAACAGTTCGCACCTATTCGCTAGAACCGGTTGTTAACAATCTAAGCAGTTGGGAGAACCGGTTGTTAGAAGAAATTACTGGCCTAATCCTGTAAGGAAGGCAGGAAGGAAACATTTTGGTGTTGCTTACAGAAACTGCCTCTCCGTTAACCCTTATTTCATTCTTGGCAGGACTAGACTTCCTGTCTCTGGAACTTCTCTGGAGTTTTTTCCCCCTCCTTTGCTGGCACTTTGGTTGTGTGGAGTGACCATTCAAAGTTAAAATGGCACTGAAAAAAGTGACTTATGACCATTTTTCACACTTACGACTGTTGCAGCATCCCCACAGTCATGAGAGGCCAGGTGAAGAGATGGTACCACAATGTGAGTGATATTGAGTTGGCCACGCCCAGCCAATAATATGACCACTAAGCCATGCCCACCCAGTCACATGATCACCAAGCCACACCCACCAACTAAGCTGCACTCACAGAACCGGTTGTTAAAAAAATTGAATCCCACCCCTGTACCAACCCCTCTTTACGGGGAGGTGCCACAAAATGAATTGGGAAGGAACTGGCCATCCTAATGGCCATTGCTAAAATAGCATGCTGACTTCAACAGCGGAAATTGCTGCTTAATGCTGAAGAAAAATTCAGCTACAAGTTTGCTTGGTATTTGAATATATACTAGGAATGCCACTGTAGGAAATGACCAGACTGAACCTAAGGGAGGAGGTCAAATCACCATAAATAATGAGTCATTGTGTCCCCGCAAGAGATCTAAGTCTACCCCACCTTGAATGCCTTTCTTATCTCCTGCTCATTTCCCTTGACTATTAGTTGGTCAGATTCTTGTAGAGAGCTTAAGCTTGCCATAAATCTTTATACTCTTTTGAACTGCCTGAATCTCCTGATTTCCCCAGTGCTTGACAATCACTATTAGATTGTTTATCAGGCAGCAACATGTCTTGATCTGACCTTAAGTCAATGGCAAATGAGGGTCTGTTAGGAAAATGGAAGATTTTAATGTTTCTACACCATCCCAAGTCACTGTTCTGGGATGGGAGGGTCTGTCAATCATACACTGTAAATCAATCCTAATTCTTCACCAAAAGACATGGCAGCTTGCTTATAATAGATCATTTAAAAAAAATATATATATACCATGCATACACCTTGGAAAAATAAATGTGGCCGATGCAAGCTACAGCTATATTTAGAGAACTCATTTGAGAGTATTGTCAGCTGTGACATGACAATTTTCAATTAGCAGAGTGCGTGCACCAGCGTCTCCCGTCTTAAAAAGCCGAATCGGCAGTGGTCATAAAGGACGTTTACTGAAAAGAACGACTTTTCCCCAAAGGAGAGGAATCAAAGCAGAGTTGGAATTTTGAAAAGATGCAGCGAGATTTGTTCAAGTACAAACAATGAAATAAAAATTTCTGTCCATATACATATTATGAAAAGAATAAACACTTTCTTTCTTTATATACACATTGTAAAAAGGATGAAGGTATTAACTTGAAGACACTCATACATAAAACAGAAATGTCTTTTAAAGGATGACAGAACAATTCTTACCAGGTTGATCCAACATCAACAATTTTTTTTTTCCTGGCTGTGGGAATCTTCTCAGAGACGAGGGATTATTACAGAAGGTCAGGAATTGCCAAAACAATACCTGTGAGAAATTTAAAATGCAAAGCCATTGTGTAAATCAAAATTGATTCTCCCTGAAAGACACTATACTACGGTTAGCATATATATTTAGTTACCCTTCCATATTGAGAAGGGAGAAAGAGAATTACGAATGGAAGCAGCCTAGATTTGGGGGAATCTCTTATTTGGGAAAGTAATCTTTTAGAAAGGGAATTCTTTTCTGATCTGTTAATTGCCTAGGGGTCTGAAATGTACTTTCATACTGTGCCAAAATAAAGGAGGAAAAATTTAAGATCATTTTCCCAGTTTAGGAGAAACTCTTTACGGCTTAACAGATGCCGATATTCTGGTCACTTAGACTAAGGAAAAAACAATTTCTCGTATACAAATAAGTTCTATTATATAAATAAGCACCCTTTCCCAGATGGTGGCAAACTCATAAATTCCATTTGGAGGAGACCGTAATGCCAGCAATTAAAACCAAAATAAAGGCCTTCTTCTAACAAATTAAAGATTATTTCATTAAATAGGAGGAATTAACCAAATTCCCAATACTGTTAGATCCGTGCCTCAAACATACTTTTGGAATGTTTTTTTTAAAATAGAATATAGTAATACCGAGAAAATTGAAAGGCATCAAAGTAATGGACCATCCTTATTTTTATGAGACTATGAACAGATTGTTTAAGATGTAAAACTCCAGAAAGTTAGAAGAAACATGTTATTAAAAGTTTCTTTCCTATGTTGAAGGAAAGCATGAAATAATCAATTACTGGAGTGTTACATGCCAAGTTATCTTATGTTTGCGGATTAAAACAGATGCATAGCTATAAACAGTACATTGGAATAAATCAGATATGGATAGTCCTCAACTTACAAATATTTGTTTAGTGACTGAAGTTACAATAGCACTGAAAAAAGTGACTAATGATCAATTTTCACCCTTACAACTGTTGCAGCTTGTGATCATGTGGTCAAAATTTGGCCACTTGGAAATGGGCATGTATTTATGACAGTTGCATTATCCCAGGGTCATGTAACCATCATTTATAAACTTCCCAGCTGGATTCTGACAGCAAGGTCAATAGGGAATTGTTAAGATTTGCTTAACAACTGCTGATTCATTGAACAACTGCAGTGAGTTGCTCAACAACGGTGGCACAAAAAGGGTGCAATGCACTGAACAACCGTCTTTCTGAGCAACAGAAAATTGTGGCTCCGTTGTGGTCATAACTCAAGTACTACTTGTAATAGCTTGCCAAAACTGAATTTACCTATCCATTTTGAATATCTGTAAAGGATTTAGAGGTACCATTTTTCAAGAGGTAGGTGAGGCATGGATGACAAGACAGATTATCTCTATAGAATACTATGTCCCTATAGAGCAGGGGTGTCAAACTCAAGGCCTGGGGGCTAGATCTGGGCCATGGGGTGTTTAGATCTGCCCTGTGGGACCATAGAAACAGCAACGGGGCAGCCCGCAGTTTCTCTGCAGTGAAAATGGAGCCCAGGAGGGCCCAGGCTCCGTTTTTGGCTGTGATGGCCTCCTACCGCCTTCTACCTCTGAAAACAAAGCTCAGAGGGCCTCACATGGCCTCCCCAAGCTCCATTTTCACTGGCAGAGGGCGGCAGGAGGCCATCACAGCTGAAAATGGAGATCAGGAGCCCATTTTTGCTAGCAGAGCACCCGGGCCATGACAGGTGCCCCCGACATGAGTGATGTTAAGCTGGCCATGCCCATACCGGTTCCCAAAGTCAAACACAACCCTGATGCGGTCCTCAATGAAATTGAATTTGACACCCCTGCTATAGAGTATCCTTCCCCACACCTACAAGTGTTGTCAATCCTCCTTACATTTCACAAACAATTAAATTGACGATTCTCCCATTCTTTCCATCCTGCTTAATTGTTGGAACACATCACCAGAAGTCTGATCAAATGTTATGGACTGCATTTTTCCCCACAGTTGTCTTTATCATTGATTCTCTACCAGACCAGGACTGGGGTGAGCTACAAATATTGTTAAACCAGTAAACAAATTTATATACACACTCCCATCCTTCCCCTATGAACCCTAAAATAAACTGAAATAAACTCTCTCCATTCCTCCAGACAAAAATGATGTATTTTTTGCAAACACAGGGTATCTTTCCTTTTTGTTACTATCAGCTATGATCAGTGAGTACATAAAATTAGGTAATTTTTAATACCTAGCATGTATCATTACTTACTTATACTAGGCCAAGTTTACATACTGTGCTATAATGGAACATCAAACAATAGTTTTAATGGGGAACACCTGCGATTCTTTCATTTAAAAACTGGGAGGAAAGAATGTTGAAATAAAACTATTTTCCTAATATCCTCCATTTTAACCATCATTTAATACATTAATTACAAACTGATTCATTGCTCAGTTTATTGCTTAGTTTGTTTTGTGTATTTTATACAATGTTTTTAATGTATTTTTAACTTATTGCTTTAATTGGCTCAATTTTATTGTAAACTGATTAAGATTTTTCTTTAAATGAGAAGTGATATGCATTGTTTTGAATAAATAAATAAATTTAAATAAATTAAATAAAATCTTAATAGGCTGTATAAGTTTGCATATGAAGGCATATTTCAACAATGTTTGGAGGACTGAAGTATTAGCACTGTGGTAATATGCAGCCTGTTTTAATCTTTGCTGTAGAAAGAGTAAAAATCTACTTTCACAAAGATAAAGTGTAGTTACCCTGTGGTAAGATGGACAGTGTAGGAGATGACCAGGCTGAGCCCAAGGAAGAAGTCAAACACATCATCAGTCATGAGTCTCTTCGCTTCCACAAGAGAACTAAGTCCAGCCCTTTGTGAATCTACCGCTAATTTGTTTTGACCTTTAGTAGATCAGATTCTTGTAGAGAACATGAGCTTGCAATAACTCTTTATACTCATTTGAACTGCCTGGACTTTCTGATTTCCCTGGCATTTGACAGGCATCCAATACATTTGATAAATAAATAAAATTGAAATAAAAGTTGGTTGGTCCTTCAAGATTATTAATAACAGAAAATCATACAAGACTTTTACCCAAATATCTTTTTTTTTTCTATTTGTGGTGCAGCTTTTTCAATGTGACAATCATTCAGGGAGACAATATTGTTTTGATAGTGAAATTCAATAGTATAGAATTCTTTTGGATCTTTGGACCAGTTAAGGCAAGACTTTCAAATTCTTTGGAGGGGCGCTGGGTTCCAATTCAACATCATACAAGAAACCCTGCTGTAATGTGTGTGGATGGATATGTTTCATGTAACATGTGAAATTACAAAACATGATCTGTGGTTTAACACCTTCCTTAACAACCTGGGCAAAGTCAGTCATGTGAGGTTTGTTTTACAACTGTCAGGTTCTTTGTTTTTTGGCAGGTGTTTCAAACCGGAAGTGATTCTTTCCAAGCTTAAGTATCTCAGAATTCTTTATAGCAAGAGTTATTGAGAAGAAAGGCATGCAGTACTAAACTGTTTCCCATTTAAAGCCAATATATCATGGTGTAACTTACAGTAGACACTGTTCAATTCCCTTTATAGAAGCCTTTCTAAAATCTGTCAAGGAGGTCAGTTTTTACGCTGACAATGAAAAGCTGGCAGTAGCCATTTATATAATCATCTCCTAAATCTTGATCAGACTGGAACCAACTGCTAAGCAGTCATGACTTCTTATCCCGAATCTACAAAGCCATTACTCACCTGGCGTTTTTTTTTCCTTCTCCAATGTTTTGTTGATGAAACTAAACCGTTGCCTCAGACTAACCCTAGACAAGTAGATATTGATTTGTGCTTAGCTTTTGCTGTCTCAACTAAGAGGTTTGGCTTGACATGGAAGGAAATTGGTCAACTGCTACAATGGTATGGTAGATGGGAATATCCTTGGAAGACAGGAAGAAGAGCAACAGTTCCTTGGCAACAGTTGGGTAAGAGGCAACTGACCCAAAGAAGGAATGGATGTGTGGAAAACATCTCAGAAAGGACCTTCCCTAGTTTTTTGGATTATAAAGGCAAGGAAGGAAAGATGTTTCAGGCTTGCAAGATTCTATTAATGCAACGTTCTAGATTTATGATTTCCAGGCCCCTAATCATCTTTGTTGCTCTTCTCTGCACTCTTTCTAGAGTACAAAAAAGTTAGAAATACTACTTCTAGGCATGCTTCGTGTCTGGACCTACCCCACAAGACTGGAAGATACTCATGTCGACACACAACTTCAGATAATTTGGCTCCTATGAAAGAACACTAGTCTACCAAACTGCAAGCTTACCTAAATCTATCCAATACATTTTCTAACTTTTTTGACTGCCTGCTTGAATCTGTATGTCTAATTTTATAATAAAATAATTATATTTGCTCTCCATGAGCTGGAGAGGAACCTTAAAGCTCAGAGAACTTACCTGGCAAATAAGGCTATCACTTATTTCCTGGTAACCCTTGTGTTGCATTTTGAAACCTGCCTCAAAAATTAAGCCTGAGAAGCAAACTTTCTACAGGATAAATACATCTTTTTTTTCTTACTTAATTCTCCCCATCTCCAAAATAAAATTATAAGTAACTCATTCAGAAAGGAAAATGCAGATCCCCCCCCCCAGTATTGATTGGAATCACTCTGTGTATTGTTGTCTAATGTGGGGTTGTTATTATTATTAGTTGATCCCGTGTCTTCCCTATTCCAATAAAGAAATGAAAACTGAAATTGTTGGTTTTCCCATGGAAAAATATGTAGCTCTAGCCTGCATTTTGCATACAAAGTTAACTTAGTTATGCAACATTCTGTCTGACTAAACAATCAGATCTGGGCATGTTTACTCGGTAGTAATCTTTAGTATAACCAATAGGGTTTATTTCCAATAAAGAGTTGCCTACAGAACTAATTACTCATATAGCTTTAATGGTACCATTCAAAAACTTTCCTGTCTTGATCAGCATTAACCACAACAGCTTTCATTCAGGACCAAGGAACCCTGTTCATATCATTCCCACTTGCAACCGCTTACACATTGAAGGAAAGAAATGTAAGGTGAACAGAGGACCTAATAAGATGCTTCTTTGTGACAGTTATGCTACCAAACAGATGATTAGTCAACGGAAATACTGCCTAATAGAAAGAAAACGGTTTTAGATCAGTGAAAACCAATTTTGAATTCCATCCCAGACCAACTGCAGCAAAGCTTTGACTCTTTAAGAAGTCCTGCACTGATTTTTTCAGATAATTTGTGTCATTGATCTTCACATCAATGTGTCACGTAGAATCTTTTTTTTCCAGTACATGACTCTGATGGAAGCCCTGGGGTTTAAAATCTGAAAGTGATTGATAACTTCCTAAACAAACGGAGGGGAAAACATCTACCATTTTGCACACTCAACTGAAACCCTAAATAGAAGAAAGAGACATTTAACTTTCTAGGCTAATGTCGTTCTAAAGCTTTTAACAGGGAAAAGGAATAGAGCAAAAGATACAACAAGATGCTAAATATTGTAGGATGCATGAAAATGATTGACATGGCATTTCAGAGAGAACAAATACTTTGGAAGAGCAGCAGAAAATAAGAGTTTTCCAGGATGGGCTTAAGCTGAAAAATCAATACTTCTTGTATCCTTACAACTCAAATTAGAATGAATGCAGATGCTTAATTGTTTTCATTACAATGAAGGAGGGAGGGAGGGCAAGGAAAGGAGGAGGGAGGGAGGAAGGAAGGAAGGAAGGAAGGAGGAGGGAGGGAGGAAGGAAGGAAGGAGGATGCAAGGAAGGAAGGAAGGAAGGAAGGAAGGAAGGAAGGAAGGAAGGAAGGAAGGAAGGAAGGAAGGAAGGAAGGAAGGAAGGAAGGAAGGAAGGAAGGAAGGAAAAATAGCTATTTCTTCCCACTCCCAATACTGTCTTCTTCTTCTTCTTCTTCTTCTTCTTCTTCTTCTTCTTCTTCTTCTTCTTCTTCTTCTTCTTCTTCTTCTTCTTCTTCTTCTTCTTCTTCTCCTCCTCCTCCTCCTCCTCCTCCTCCTAAATATGGGCAAACTGTCCTTTCATTATTTGCCCTCACTTTCTGGGATCTGACAGTCAGACACTCACCCCACTTTTAAGCTTATCTTTAAAATTCAAGCTGAAAATCTGGCTCCCTCAGAGCAGGCTGGAGAAGATTCAGGGACTGCACTGTAAACTGCCGATGTCAAGTTTCCCTGTTATCAATTGAAGAGGCCCACTTTCTCATCAGATCACAAGGTTGTTAGGAAGAAAATAAGGAAGTCTCTCTTCTGATATACATAAAGAGGTATATTGATTGGATCAGATGGGGAGATGGATCAGTCGCTTGCGTTTCACAACCCAATCCTGTTCATCTCAGTCAATCTTGCTAATAACATAACAACTTTGTGAGAGCTTTGGAGGTTTTAGACACCTCCAAAGTGTTTGGCACCAGTTTTAACAGACTTTCTGGGGTTGGGGGAGAAGGAGTTCGACTCTGCTTTTCCAATTTGGAATTGATTTTAAATGGTTTTGGTGAACTTAGTGGTAGAAGCAGGACACAGCTGCTTTTTTTGATAAGGCAAAAAAAAAAAACGCTAGTAAGTATCTTGGACAAAACAAGAAGAGAAAAAGTGACTTTAAAAAAATTGTTTTTGGCGCTTAACACCAAGATTCTCCACTAAATCTTCTCACTAATGAGGGGTGCTCTCTGAGCTTGGTTATTTGCTTGCAGATGTTTCATTACCCAAACTAGGTAACATCATCAGTGAATACCAATGATGTTACCTAGTTTGGGTAATAAGAACATCTGCAAAAAAACAACAACCAAGCTCACAGAGCATCAAAGACCCCGCATTTCAACCCTGAACTACAAATATTATGTTCTCCCTAAGTTCTCACATCTTGTGCTACTATTCTGCTTATCAGAACATCATAGTACCTACCAATGCCAATCCAACTACAGAAGTGTAACAATGGATCATTCTTCAAATGATCAATGTGTTTGATAATCATTCTATGACAACACAATACAATGCAGCATATCATAAAACAGGAGAAAATTATTACTTGGGAAGCTATTAGGCAATGGGGACAAATCTAAAGTCCCTTCCTATTTGTTTGCTGTTTTGTGTTGTTGTTTCCATTGAGTGCCAATAAGATCTCCCTGTAGCGTAAGTGCCACTAAGTTGAAAATGCGTATGCTTTTGGTCTTGCTCATCAAGGAACCAAATTACAGTGACTCCCTCACAACTGTACACTCAGCTGAAAGTACTAGTTCTCACCTGTAATGTGTGAAAGCATTCTCAGCTGCACAGACCGCATAATTGCAGACAAGAAAGGAAGCAAACGAGCATATTATGGGGAATGGAAAACATTAACACATGTCAAGTTCTAAGAATATAATTAGTCCTTATTACTTTATAAGAGGCCATGCAGTAGCTCCCTTTTATATTTGTATTGATCACCAAAAGGACATTTGAAATGCCTGTCATGTTATCTTCCAACTTTAACAGCACTTAGCAATAGCACTTAGATTTATATACCACTTCACAGTGCTTTAAGCCCTCTCTAAGCGGTTTAAAGAGTCAGCCTATTGCCCCCAACAATCTGGGTCCTCTTTTTACCCACCTCGGAAGGATGGAAGGCTGAATCAACCTTGAACCTGGTGAGATTCAAACTGCCAAATTGCAGGCAGCCAGGAGTCAGCAGAAATAGCCTACAGTGCTGCACTCTAACCACTGTGCCACCAGAGCTCATTGTGTTTTACAGTGCTTTACGGCCCTCTCTAAGCAGTTTACAGAGTCAGCATCTTGCTCCCAACAATCTGGATCTAATTTTTCTGACCTCAGAAGGATGGAAGACTATGATCAAACTCTAGACTGTGAGCAGAGTTTGCCTGCAATACTGCATTCTAACCTCTGTGCCATCAAGGCTCTTAATATGTTGCTGGAATTGAAGAAATCAGGAGTATCCTTATAGACAATGATCAGATTTAGCAAGGAGGTGGATCTCCAGAGGGAAGGGATGCATACCAGAAGAGTAAGAGGCAACTCAGCCCAGATATCATGTGAGAGAGAAAGAGGGTGAAGACAGCACCTCCCTAAGAGTCACAAAGTATACGGTAATTACAGATAGTACAGTCGTCAGTCTGGCAAGATTGTGTCTATAATATTGTGAAGCAATAAAGATTCAAAGAAAGGCAATGGGTTATTTAATTGATTATTATTTTATAATAGCTACTAAATGCTCTAGAGTTATAAAACTTCAATTCTTAATAGAATCAAAGGTGGAACCTCAAAACAAAAGGCAATTCAAGCCAGAAATATTGACAGAGGCAGAAATAAAGCTGGCCAGAATATGTATAGAATGAGACAGAGGCACAATGGAAAGGAAGAAAATGGTACATAAAATATATCTTAGGATCCTCAGGACTATTAGAATACCATCTATTTGACAAGAGGATTGAAAATGAAAAGCATCAAATCCAGAGGTGATATTAAGCAGGTTCCGATCAGTTCTGGAGAACCAGTAGCGAAATTTTGAGTAGTTTGGAGAACCAGCAAATCCCACCTCTGACTGGCCCTGCCCCCATCTATTCTCTGCCTCCCGAGTCCCAGCTGCACAGGAGAACGGAGCTGGAAAGCAGGTTAGTGGAGAGAATGGAGATTTTGCACTATCCTTCCCCTGCCACGCCCACCAAGCCACGCCTACAGAACTGGTAGTAAAAAAAAAATTAATCCCACCTCTGATCAAATCACAGAAGTTTCTCTGGAAATACATATCTTTCTTCAGAAACTTTTTTTATCTAGAATTAGGGTGACCGCCACATGTCACTATTACACATCCCATGGACTGCAAAAATAACAAAGACAGGTTATCAATGAAATTGTCATGATCTAATAATTGATTAGAATGCCTGCAGTATTCTTGAGACTGCAAGAAAACAGTTTTCCAGGATGTTTTCAATCCCCCAGTTTAGTTATCCTCCCAAATCACAACCAGACTTGATCCTGCTTAGCTTCTAAGTTCAGGCAAGCCCAAGTAGATGCTGTCCATTGCTGAGAACGGCAGAGGAAAAAAACAAAGCCATTGTCATTTTGTACCTGAATTTTTAAAAAGTCCACTTTTAACTGGCAAACTACCCACCAGTGAGGTGTCATGCCTTTCCAAGAAGAAATAAATACTCAAATGTTCCTGGAGTTATTCATGGGCCTGTATTCAACAACACACCCTTGTTTCAGCAACAGATAATCAGTAAGCCTGCTTGTTTTGTGTTCCATCTTGATTCAGATTGGGGTGGCTTTTGGGTAAGTTCCTCAGTGACATATCAGCTTATGATCTCACCTCATCTGGTTCACCTTGAGAGAGGAAGAAGACAGGAAAAAGAGAGAGTAGAAAGAAGAAACAAACAGCACAGGAGAAAAGACAGCAATAAATGGTTGCATAAATAAAGAATGAAAATGTTATAGTGCATAAAAATTAAAGTCAGTGGAGCAGTTAGGTAACTTTAGATTCTGAAACAAATTATCATGGAGGGTCTTTCCATAAGAAGATAGCTATCATTAATTAGTCTCATGATGATAAGGTAAAGCAGTTTGCTGTGGTTCAAAGATAATTTTACCCCAAAATTTTGATGAAGGGGAAAGTTATTTCTTTACATTATCATTTTCTTTATATATTTTTTTCCTTTCTCTTTTTCCTTTATACATTTTTCTTAGGATGTATCAGCTTTTTTATCTTTTTATCATTTTTAAACTTTAATAGAAATTATTTTAAAAGGTTGGTCCTGGATCTGGGGGGGAATATGGAACATTTTTCCTTTAAATCTTTTCCCTGAGAGATTCTTGCTTTTCGCTAAGTAAAAAAAATAACAGATCTTTCTTATAGAAATCTCGACATAAGTAGTCCCTCTCAGTCAAGGCCAGATTTTGGACATGGTCACCTCCTCCCATCTTCTCACCTGCAAACCAAATAAAGCTTTCGAGAAACAAATGACTCAGAGAAAAACTGATGGATTTTAAATGCATTAAGAGCTCATCCAGGAACATTGTGAACAGAATTGTTTTAAAAGGAAGTAGAGCACAGGGGAGCCATTAACCAAATAATATCACAAAAGGCTCTTTTTAAATTTAATACAAACTACATGTTAGGGATGGAGTTTGGTATGACGGGGGTGAGATGGACCAGGATGTAGGGAACTACCACCCAGATTCATGCAAGTGTAATTGGCAGCCTAGCACAAGAATCAGGACCATAGTTAAGTTGCAATTCAGAAAATTTATTGCTCAAGCCTATAGGAAAGAATCTAATAACTAAAGTTAAACACTAAATTGGTGCTAGATAAGGGTCAATAGAATCCAGTTGGACTTGGATCATTTGTAGCAACATGACTCTAAGCTAATGGCACATTTAACTCCATCACCACCACCCAGCTGTCTGCTTTCTCCTACAAGCAGTATAGAACTAAGATAACTAACTAAATGAAATGAAATAAATATGCAAGACAAAGTGTAGTGATCTTAGTATACACCTAACACTTTGTGAAAACATCATAAAGCAGTTTTCCTGGTCTCCAGTGACTTTTCTCCACAGATAACACTGGCCAAAGATACATTGGGTTTAAGAAATTCCTGACAAGTGCTACATGCACACTCATACATGTTCTAATCACCATTTGATTATTCAAGCTAGATTGTCCATTCGTATTTGCACTAAACAATGGAGGGGAAAACAGGGAGATTCCTACATGAATTCCCAGGTCCTGAGCAATATATCCTTCCATGATCAGAACAAAACAATAATAATAATTAAAAAGTGGTCTTTGTAGCCAAATTACACTCCTGTCTCTTTAATAACCCAATCCATGTATACATTAACAGTGTTGAAAATTCAATTTAAACTCTTTTGTCTGTTGTTGCTTACTCTAAAGATGGTCTTCCTTAAACAACAGAGCACCAAGGAGTCGTTAGGGCTCTCTCTTCATTACTTCAAAAAACCAATCATTAGACACCAGAGTATATACGTAATTAGAAAATCACTTCCTTTGCAATCCAAGCTAAGTAGTTTACATACGGTAATTACAGGGACAAAATCAATTTTTAATCATTTCACTGATTGGGCTCATCAGCTCTGTGGGAACATTGTAACCTGCTTGTTGTGCAAAAGCAACATCTGGGCTAAAACAATTACCCTTTGTTTGCTACAATATTCCTTAAATCTTTTTTTTTCCTCTGCGTGTTTAAAAAGAAGAGACAGAGAAAACGACGAGATATTTTGAAGCATGTTCGTCCTTGATCAACATACATCCTAAAGAGTAACTTGCACCAAGAGTTACATAGTTCTTCCAAATTTACAGTTGAATGGTACATTTTTTAAGGAATGTGTTTCTTTTTTTCCCCCAGTGAGATAAAAGTATCTGATTGTTTTAAAGAACTATTCAGCTGGCTAATTGTTCCATAGCTAACACATGGTATTCAGACAACCCACACATTACAAAAGCTCATCTGGATAATAATGGGCTACTATTATTGCAATAGCTTACACTTTTCTAATACAAATGAATGGATTTTTTTATCAACATCGTACAAAAAAAAAAATCTATGTGCGACAAATAGATGGTATGAATTGGCAAGGCACAGCTAAGCATTTTGTTCTCTTAATAGGAAATGACCTCATTTACACTGGAGTAATAATTAGTACTGCTTGGTTGACAGTTAAGGGGGAAAAAAGTTTCTTAGTATAATAAGAGACCATCTCCTTTGTTAAAGAGTGCCACATTGATTATTAACCCTTGCGAATTAGACTCACATTTTAACACAGCATTATCTGGGCTAATATTTGCAGCCAAGGTGATAGAACAAATAGTAATCACAGACGGGGTACCATCAACTGTTAGCGAGCCAGTTGTGATTCTGCTATCATTGCCTTGCTAACAGTTGTGGGAAATGAAGCAAAAAATGAATTGATAATGTAGATTATCCTTTAAAAAAAATTGTTGTCGCCCCTATATTCACTGGTGCAGAGGTGGTATTCAGCAGGTTCTGATCAGTTCCGGAGAACCAGTTGTGGAAATTTTGAGTAGTTCAAAGAACCGGTAGCAGAAATTTTGAGCAGTTTGGAGAACCGGCAAATACCGCCTCTGACTGGCCCTGCCCCCATCTATTCTCTGCCTCCCATTGAGTCCCAGCTGATTGGCTGGGTCTTCTTTGGTTGCCCTACACAGGAGAATGGAGCTGGAAAGCAGGTCAGTGGTGTGGGGAGGAAATGGGGATTTTACAGTATCCTTCCTCTGCCACGCCCACCAAGCCACGCCCACCAAGCTATGCCCATACAACCAGTAGTAAAAAAAAATTGAACCCCACCACTGCATTGGTGAACAATCAAAGGAGAATTGATTTCTCTCTCCCAGCTTCCCAAAGGTTTTGCTCATCCAGTTTGATATTTTGGTACTGGTTAAGCTCCAGCTAAGGGATTTAACCGCAAAAGAACAGAATTTCAGTATCTCGTAGTTATGCAGGCAGTCCTCAAATTATGACTGCAGTTGAGACTGAACATTTCATTATTGAGAAATGTGGTTGTTGTGCGAGCCCTCGTATCACGGCACCCATTTCTACAACTTCTTTTGCTTTGGTTGTTAAGCAAATCATCTGATCATTAGGAAATCCAACTTCTCCCTTGACTTTTGCTTCTCAAAAGCCAGCTGGAACATTTACAAGTGCCGATTATATGACTCTGGGAATTCTGCAACCATTGTTAATCCATGCTGTCAATCGCGCAAGTCGTGATCATGTGGCTGCAGGGACATTGCTAAAGTCATAAATGCAAGGACTGGTCATAAGTTACTTTTTTTCAGAGCTGTTGTAACTTTGGTTGCTAAATTAGCATTTCTTAAATCAAGGACTATCCGTACAGCACCGCGAATTTCAGCACGAGAACTAGTCTCATGCCATGATGTACAACAACAAAAAAAAGAGGCAGGAGAATCAAGCATCCTTTTGAATACCTTGAACATGATATAAAACTAGTCAAAATGCAAACCATCTAAATATATCTGCACCTAAGTTATCTTTCTATCAACAGACCAGGCGTTAATACGGGTTTGCAGCCCACCAAATGTTGCTGAGATACAATTCACAGCGTCCCACATTGCTGGCTGCGGTTTCTGGGAATTTTAGTTCAGCCACAAATTTAGTTCAGCAACAAACCAAGAGCTATCCACAATTCTCTGGACAGTTCATTTAGGGACTGTTCAAAGTTACAATGGCACTGAAAAAAGAGATTTATGACCATTTCTCACACTTACCACCCTTGTAGCATCTCCAGGCTCATCGTGACCAAAGTTCAGAGGCTTGGTAACTGGTTCATACTTACGACCATTGCTGTGTCCCAAGATCATGTTGCCTTTTGACAAGCAAAGCCAATGGGGAAGAGATAACAGATAATCAGAGTTGGAAGGGACCTTGTAGGTCATCTAGTCCAACCCCCTGCCCAAGCAGGAGACCCTACACCATTTCTGACAAATGGCAGTCCAGTCTCTTCTTGAAAGTCTCAAGTGATGAAGCTCCCACAACTTCCGAGGGCAACTTCTGTTCCATGGGTTGATTGTTCTCACTGTCAGAAAGTTTCTCCTTATTTCCAGGTTAAATCTCTCCTTGTTCAGTTTCCATCCATTATTCCTTGTCTGACTTTTGGGTGCTTTAGAAAATAGCCCCTCCTCTCTGTGGTAACCCCTCAAATATTGGAACACTGCTATCATGTCTCCTCTGGTCCTCCTCTGGTCCTACCTACTAAGGTGACTACCTACTAAGTCTATCTTCTACATCAGCTAAACCTGTCCATTGGGGAAGAATAGGATAGAATAGAATTTAGAATAGAACAGAACAGAAAGAAGAATAGAAAGAATTTAGAATAGAATAAATAGAATAGAATAGAATAGAATAGAATAGAATAGAATAGAATAGAATAGAAAGAATAGAATAGAGAATAGAATAGAATAGAATAGAATAGAATTAGAATAGGAATAGAATAGAATTTAGAGAATAGAATAGAATAGAATAGAATAGAATAGAATAGAATAGAATAGAATAGAATAGAATTTAGAATAGAATAGAATAGAATAGAATAGAATAGAATAGAATAGAATAGAATAGAGAATTAGAATAGAATAGAATAGAATAGAACAGAATAGAAATTAGACTAGACTAGACTAGACTAGACTAGACTAGAATAGAATAGAATAGAATAGAATAGAATAGAATAGAATAGAATAGAATAGAATAGAATAGAATAGAATAGAATTCTTTATTGGCCAAGTGTCATTGGACACATAAGGAATCTGTCTTGGTGCAAAGGACAGCCAATCAAGTGGAACAGTTACAGTTTGCCCGGCTTCCAATAGCCAGGGGAAAAAAATGCATTCTCTGGCTCCTGTACACATGTTTGTTGATAACTGGAAGAGCAGACAGATTCACAAATAGGAGAACAAGAGCTCAGGAGGGAGTGATGATTCAAAGTCGCAGCCTCCTGCGATCAAGTTGAGTAAATGGCTCCGGGGGCCATTTAGAGGGCTGCTCCTCATTCTTCACAGGCCCACAAAACATCATTGCTGTCACTTTCAGAATGTTATTATTTTTATTAATCATTTCTGCAGCACTTCCAACGTACAAGGTCTTTTGCAGCCCGCGTCTCATTCATCCTACCAAGAAAACGTCCTCTTGAGATAGGCTGCTACGAGTCCCTTGTCAGAGAAACAACCAAATATAAACCTGGATTGCCTGAGATGCTTGTGTGTCTTTAGACAACCTGAACCATCGCAGAAAAACTGTCACTTTGCAGATGATACAACAGTGGTGGGACTCATCTCTGGGGGGGGGGTGGGATGAGTCTTCCTACCGAGATCAGGTGGACCAGTTGCTTTTGTGGTGTGAAGACAATAACTTGGTCCATAACACCAATAAGACCAAGGAGCTTATAGTGGACTATAGAAGAAACAGATCAGACATCCAGCCCTTGCTTATCCATGGAGACCGAGTGGAACAAGTGGCCAGTTTTAAGTTTCTGGCTGTTACCCTAAAAGAGGACCTGACCTGGGGGGCTCACATTGCAGCCCTGGTCAAAAGGGTCCAGCAGAGATTATATGACCTGAGACTTCTCAGGAAACAACAACTGAATGAAAAACTGCTGGTGACCTTCTACTGCTGCAACCATATTTTAACTTACTGCACCTCTGTATGGTTTGCCAATTGCACAGTGGCAGATAGGACAGCACTCCAGAGGGCTAACGTTATTGCCCAGAAGACCATTGGTTGCCCTCTCCCCTCTTTGGAAGAGCTTTATAGTTCCCGCTGCCTTAAGAAACTTCAAAACATTCTCAAAGAATCATCTTACCCTGGGAACCCTTTTTTGAACTATTACCATCTGGCAGACAGTAGAGGATGATAAAAACAAGGACAAATAGGCTGAAAAACAGCTTCTATCCCAGGACAGTAGCTCTGTTGAATTCTATTGTATAGTGCAATATTAATGCAATATCAGGGGTTTTCAATTCAATGTGTGGAGTGTGAAGGATGTGTGTTTGTGTTTATTTTCATGGTCATGATGTGCACTGAAGATGGTGTTTGATTTCATTGTATGAGATGCAATGACAATAAAGTAAAGTCAACCAAGTTTTGGTCACCACAAAATAAAAAAGATGTTGAGCTTCTGGAAAGAGTGCAGAGAAGAGCGTCAAAGATGATTAGGGGGCTGGAGGCTAAAACATATGAAGCACAGTTGCAGGAATTGGGTATGTCTAGTGAAAAGGATTAGGGACAAATGATATTGTGGGGTTGCCACAAAGAAGAAGGGGATCAACCTGTTTTTCAAAGCACCAGAAGGCAAGACAAGAAGCAATGGATGGAAACTAATCAAGGAGAAAAAGCAACTTAAAACTAAGGAAATAAAGTTAATTAAACTAAATTAAACTAAAACTTTGTGTGAGATCTCCGGGCAGTTCTAAACATGGAGTTTGTTTCTAAATTTAAAGACAACTTGTAAAAACAACCTCGACTTGTGACCACAAGTGAGCCCAACATTTCTGTTGCTAAGCAAAATATTGGTTAAGTGAATTTTGCTCCATTTTGCAAACTTTCTTGCCCACAGTTGTTAAAGTGAATCACTGTTAGTAACATGGTTAAGTGAATCTGGCTTCCCCATTGACTTTGCTTGTGAGAAGGATACCAAAGGCACATAACACTGGCACACTGTAACCATCATAAATATGAGTCAGTTGCCAAGCATCTGAATTTTATTCTCGTGACTGTGGGGGAAGCTACAGTGGTTGTAAGCGTTAAAAACAGTTATAAGTAACTTTTTTCAGTGCCGTTGTAACTTTGAACAATCACTAAATGAACTGTTGTAATTTGAGGACTCCCCTATACAGCATATTTTCCATTTATAATTTTTCTTTCCTTTGATCCTAATAAAGGCTTCTTCCTTTAAAAAAAAAATACTAGCTTTTATTTTCCCAAAGGTTTTTTTTTTCCCCAAAAAGGCAACTGACCTTTCTTTGTTATCTTGAGGACATTTTGCTTCTCTTCCAAGAAGCTTCTTCAGTTCTGACTGAATGGTGGAGAAGTTAAATCCTTTCATTCTTCACCATTCGGTCAGAACTGAAGAAGCTTCTTGGAAGAGAAGCAAAACATCCTCAAGATAAAACAAAGAAAGTCCAGTTGCCTTTTGGGAAAAAAAAAAATATCTTTGGGACCTCCATAGTCATTTAGCTCTTATTTTTAATTCAATTTGGAATGAGGTAGATTGTACGGCAAGTCTATTACTTATCCAAACTTAAAATAACATATAGACAATTTCTCATCTGCCCATATTTATGGGCAACGTTTTTAAATAACTCATTCAAAATGTTTTGTTTTATACTCCAAAGGTGCCTTTTTGCTCCACATAATGAAATATATATTAAATATGTATTGTCTAATTCACAGACAAATATATGCTATCATGTCAACTGGAATGTGATATACTGTGAAACATTTGGGAGTTTGGCTCATTACAGTAAAACACAGATGCAAAAGAAATGTATATTTATTTATATGTGGTATAGGAAAAATAGTAGCAAAGTTAGTAATGATACAAATAAATGTCAAAACAAGAAAGCTATTTTCATTATCTCCTGGACAGAACAGAATTTGTATTATCTCTCAGCGTAGCACCTCTGATAGATTTCTAAATGATGTTATCAAAATCAATGCAATTGTACAATTGTACTGAGAAATGCAGAGGATTAAATGCAGAATTTCCTTTTAAACAAACCAAGATCCATACTTCATAACAGGGATGGATGCAGTAAACCTGCAACTCCTCATTGTTTCCCAAAGGTTTCACTCTCTTCCTGGTTTAAATTATATTTTTGAACCAAGAAATCCTTGGCTAAATAAAATCTTCACCATTTTTTTGTGGAAAGCTCTCCATACAATGTTCAGGCATCAGAATTTTTAAAATAACAAACATAAGCCATTTGAGGTCAAGGTCTAATAATTGAGAATTTAGATAGAGGAAAAATACAAAGGAGTTAATCTTGCAAACCTGGAATCCATCTATCTATTTTTTAAAGTCACCTTTATTTCTTCAGCTCAAGAAACTGAGAACAGAGAACTTTTGAGTGCCGGATCCAAACCTACGGCTCCATATCAAGAGAAGTTTATATTTCAAACTATCAGCTAAGAAAGCAGCAGTACAATACCAAATTATTTGGAAGGGCTCAATTTACACTTTTGGCTTGGATTACTCTTTTGGTAAGACAGCATTATTTATACTCTGAGCTCAGGTATCTGTCATATAGAAAACATTGTGAAGGAAGGGAATTTTTGCCTCTTTTTTAAAAAAAAGAGCAAAAAACTATTAAATAAATACTAAAAGCACACAGACATGTACAGTTGGTATAACAATAATACTTTCTTCCAAAAGGAAGTGTGATGTCAGGAGCAAAGAATCAGGTCCATACCTTAAATTCCAGTTAAGAAGATTTAATTCTCATGCCTATATACAAGAATCTAATCAACTAAATCTAGTCAGCATTAAACTGCCCCTAGTTAAGAGTTAACAAAATTCAAGAGAGGTTGGATTTAGATCATTGTGGGAATGTAACAATTTTAGGCTGGTTCCTCTCTTGATTCCACTCCCAGGTCTACCTATTCTACAGGTGACCACCCTAAGTCTACCACAGATTGTTATGGATTTCATAATGGAAAGGTTCAGCCTTCTTGCCCAAGACTGTTTCACAAGATCTTTGCAGATAGGGAGTTTTAAAAAGGGTAAATTATAATCCATGTGTGTACCTCAGATTATAATCCACATAGACAGGTGGCTTTGAAGCTGCATATCAGCAAATCAGCTTGAAATCAATCCAGCGTTTAGCATTTCTGGATGATGTTGTCCATGAAAGTAAATGACTCTTAATAAAGACGGAGAAAATGGCCAAGTGAGATTAGAGGGTCACAGAAGCGTTTTCCAGAGCAATTGCCCATATCAAAATGTGCAGTTGGCTTGCATTTATCAAGGGGCGTCTTGGATGGCAAAATAACTATGCACTATGCACCAATATTTAGGGCAAATTTCCACCCTCCTGACTTGTTGATGAGAAACTAGGAACATTTGTTGTAATTAAAGATGACTTCCTAATATTCGTGGCCTTTTTCTTTGTCTCGTTTGGGTTTAAAATAGCCCATAATGGATATTTATTTGATAAATGATATAGGTCTCGTTCGTTTTTTGTATCAGTAAAAAAAAAATACATGCAGATATGAATGTAAACAATGCTGGGTATGCTCCTCATAGATTAACCATGCCTTTTACTCCATAGTAAAGGGAAGCTTTTTTTTAAAAAGGAAACCCTCAATGGCGAGATTTGAAAAAGCACACTAACACCGTGGATAGCATTTTACCGTTCAATCACTTGTCTGACTGATGTGAACAAAAGGAAGATTGAAGCATGGTTCAAGGGCTAACAATTGTGTTAAATGATCTGGAGAAATAGCCCTAAAAGTGTAGAGTTGTAATACGTGCAATGCCATCCTAATACAGTTTAATAGCATTATGTACAACACTATAGGATCGCCTTTTGTAATCAAAGATCAGCATGTAATAATAACAATAATAATGTGCTTTGGGTTTCTGTTCCACAGCAGAACAGAAAAGAGATAAACTAACCTTGAATATAAAGAACGGATTTTTGAGATGGGAACAGACGACTTTCCCTCCTCAAATTTACTCAGAAAATACAATCTTCCTTCATAAATATAAAGAATAGCACTCTGTAATTTCATAACATAAGGCCTTGGGAAAAAGCGTAACAGACAAGTTATATCAGCATCACCAACACAAAATCTAAGCAGACAAATGAACAGTTAGTGGAAAGACAGATTGCTGATGAATGCTGAATGCTAGCAATGGATTTCATTGAGGAGAAACCACACCTGCTATCAGAAAGTTGCACATGTCCTTTAAGTTGCAGAGCAAAATACATTTTTTACACCCACTCTGTCTGTTGGGTTTTTATTTTATTTTATTTTTAGTTTCTGAAAAATCCCTAGGCATTAGAACATGTTCGAGCACACGGAAGAATACTTTTTCACATAGCTACACATTTTAATTTCTGGGCCACCTTTTTCCTCATGTTGATCTTCAAAGTAAGAGTTCAAAGTAGAATCGCACTGTTTCTCAACTTTGAAGATGTGTGGACTTCAATTTCCAGAACTGAACAATTACACTTCTGGGAACTGTAGTCCACAACATCTTCAGTTGCTAAGGTTGAGAAACACTGAGTTAGAGTGATGAATCCCAACTGAAGACCTGTAGCTGCTCACTTTGGGTTATCAGTTAACATATTGTACTCTACTATAGTTTGTTCAAGCACGACAGTCTGCAGAGATTCTCAGTCATCCAGATCATAGTTGTCCCACAGGTGCGTTTTCAGGAGGCAACTGGACTTTCTCATTTTTTTTCTTTTGAAGACATTTCACTCCTCATCCAAGAAGCTTCTTCAGCTCTGACAGGATAGTGGGGAATGGAAGGATTTATTCCAGCTATCTGCAAGGAATATTAATCCTTCCATTCCCCACTATCCCGTCAGAGCTGAAGAAGCTTCTTGGATGAGAAGTGAAATGTCTTTAAAAAACAAACAAGAAAGTCTAGTTGCCTCCTTTGGTTGCTTACCTTTGGTTCAAGTGTGACAGTTGAATAAATCATCACTGGGTGGATTCACACAATACAGTAAACTAAAGCTAGTATGGGGAGAAATAAAAAAAAATAGTAAGAAGAGAAAACTGATCTCTTCTATTGTGGATGTAGTCTGGATTCCCAGGAGGGACGAACTGCATTCCAGAAGACCAAGTGACAGCAAAGTTTAGATACTGATAGAAGAGAATAATTGTAGCTCGGGGTTGAACTGTAGAGTCCTTGGCACTCTCTGAGTTTGGATGTTTTCTTGCAGACGTTTTCTTTCATTACCCAACTAAGTAACAACATCAGTGCTAGAAGGGAGTGGGAGGGAGTATTTAGATAGTTCTATTTGGAGAAGATTGCTCAAGATTGCTCCTCCTTAGAATTTACCAGGGTATATATTTAATGATGCAAGCACTTCTTCAGTTTGCCAAGTTTACTGTCTATAAGTGAGGAACAATAATGGAAATTGCATATCTTTGTTGGTTTTGTCATCCTGATAGTTTCTCAACCATTTTAAGATGTGTGTGTGTGTGTCAGGTGCAAGAAACCAGGAGCCAGAATAAAGTTCAAAAGTATTATGAGGCTATTTCATGCTACCTGTACACAAGAATCTGATCTACTAACAGTCAAAGCAAATTGGCACTAGATAGCAGTCAAAATAATTTAGGGGAGCTGGACTTAAGTCTCTTGTGGGAGCACAGTAACTCCAAACTGACGATGTGTTTGACCCCATCCTCTGGCTAAGCCTCCTACTGTGTGGACTTCAACTCCCAGAATTACCCAGTCAGCACAGAGGGGTCATAGAGAGATTTCTACAATGCAACATTCAGTTAGGGAAACTATTTTTTTTCCTCCATACATTCTTTGGAATCCTCTCCAATTTTGTAATTAGATATTTGCCCCTTCACCCACTCTCCAAAGACTACTTAGATCCTTAAGGAGATGCTATGCTGTCTTGAGAAGGAACGATAGACGGAGTTGTGAGCCCCCATTGCTGTTCATTAAGCTAAAAGCACAAGACCAGAATTTTTCCCTACTACCACGTAATTTGCAGGATGCATTTTTAAATGATCTGTAACTGCAGAAGGCTCCATCAGTCAGATGATACAGCGAGATAATTCACCCTCCTGTCACATGATCTTCCATCAGTCTAAAGATGTGAATATATTGCCACAAGCTTTGGGAATAATGGGTGCACCTGTTTACAGTGTCACCTCTGTTTGCTAATTGTCTCCTTGAGCTACATTTTACTTCTAATGCATTCATTTTTGACAGGCAGTGTCTATTTAGAAATCACATTACTTCAAGAGCAATTGTTCTTTTGTCTATCAAGTAAATGAAGTGTTGTTATACAGATTTCAGATTCTGATTAGTGAAGTATCAGTATGCCACAAAGGTCAATCAGTTATTTACCTGAAGTTGCACAAGTATGACAAGGGGGATGTTTTCTTCAAATTTTCCAGGTTGTGGTAAATGTCAGGGAACCCTAATAGCTTTATGCAATATAAGAATAAAATTGCAATACTAATACAGATAGTCTTCAAATTACAAAAGTTCATTTAGTGACCCGTCAAAGTTACAATGGCACTGAAAAAAATGACTTATGACCATTTTTCCCATTTATGACCACTGCAGCATCCATCACCATTGGTCACATGATCAAAATTCAGATATTTGGCAACTGACTTATATTTATGGTTTCGGTATTCCAGGGTTACGTGATCACTTTTTGCAACCTGACAAGCAAAGTCAACAACTGTGTTACTAATTTAACAATCACAGTAACTCACTTAATAACTGTGGCAAGAAAGGTTGTAAGGGTAAAATTCACTTATCTTACTTAGCAACAGAAATGTTGGGCTGAATTGTGGTCATAAATCAAGGATTATCTGTAGTAGAATGGTATTATTAGGTAAAGGTAATAATGAAAGGCACCTACGCCAAAAACCTCTAAGTCATTTCCTTTTAAGAAACATCTTGCTGTATCAATCTAAAATAACCCACAGAAATCAAGCTGTACCAATTGTCACCCTGAAGTCATTGATTCACTCATAACAATAATCCTTAATGTGATTAAGTTCATGATTGGGTTATTTGCAAGAGTCTACCCATTTCGATTTAGCTTAATATGTAAACCAAGCCAACATGGTTTGTTCAACCAAGGATGGTTTTAAACCCCTGTTTTAGTGTTAGATATAAATGCAGCCATCTGTTTAAATGGAAAGAATTAATACAAAGAATGTATGGTTCATGAGATGCAGAGTCCAACCTTTGCTCTAGAATACTTTAGCAATATGCTATCAGAATTTAAACCTGATCTAAGACAATAGTTCCCATTTAGCTGTCATCTAAGTTCATTTATACTGTGAATCAATAGAACTAACTTATTAAGCTTTTAGGATGTACATTGGTGGGTTAATATGGCAGCGATCCCTTTCTTTGGGGTTCATTGATCTCTTGCCTTCCAATTTTTTTATCCTTAAACCTGAAGGCAAAATTAAAAATATGTTAGTATGTATATCAGGAACTCCTCTAAAATGTGCTAGTTTTTTTTTTTTTTAAATAAAGCAACTAGCTAAAGTGAAGAGTAACTTAAAATAGCGAAAGCAAACATTCCATAATCATGGTAGGAACAATAATAGGATCAACGTTTAGTTTTAGCAGCTTTCTAGAAGTAGCTTTGTTGATAACAACAGGGGAGATTTTCAAAGACACCAGCTAAAAGTTGGATGTCTTTGAAATCTCTCCTAGTTCCCTAATTTCTATTACATGTGCTAATATGACCATAATAATGTTAGCTATAAAGCACAGTTGTGCCTCTCTATACTTTCCATCAACTTCACAGTGAATTTCTCTAGTTTCCAGGCACAGCTATTGACATTCTAATCTAGGGTTTTTCCCTATTCATTCATGCATCCCATAATGTTTAATTCCTCCTTCACAAGTTAGCAGTTCTCAGATCTATTCCAGCATAATGCTAAACCTGTCATACAATCACAGAACTAGCATTAAAAGTGAACAGGTTTCTCAGCAACTCCTATGTTGAAATTACTATTCAGACACCAAACTCAGTTGGGTGATGACTTTAGGTCAGTTTCTCATGCAAAGTGGACATCACACAATTGTGATTGATTTAGTCCCGGATTCAGGCACACAGATGTTGGTTCCTGCAAACATCCACAAAGTAGAAGATGACTCTACTTGAGAGCAACTGGCTGTCTTTTATGCAATCAAATGGACAACAATACATAAAGGGGTTTTCCTTACAGACTAATTAACCAGTCATGACTGTTCGTGCATTTGTTTCCCACCGAAGAAAGGTTAATTATATGTGAATATGCATGCGTTTCTATAAAAGTGAATCTGCAATAAGAAGTTACAATTATGCTACTGAAACATGTACTTAGGATTTTTGTTATTTTTAATTACATTTACATCCCACCTTGCCTCCCGAAGCTCAAGTTTAAAAGATGTTCCTCTTCTTTAACCTTCATGGCTATAAACGCTTGACATAAGTTAGGCTGACCCAAAGTCACCCAACATTTGACCCACTGTCAAATGGTGACTTAAACCCAAGCCAGCACCTTAAGTAGACCCTTTGCTCCTCTAAAATAAAGTAATTGCTCTCCTTAAATGTTGGAATTACCAGACCTCAAAACAGCTATTTCTATTCTTACACGGAGGATAGTTTCATATGCTCATATTCTTTCAATGCATGTACCCAGTAGAGTTATTAGTTGTTCTGAGTATGGGAAAATGGAAGAATCTGGTCCTTAGGGCAGGCCTGTTAATAGCTAATAGGTCAATTTAGAATAGTTTTTCCATAAAATCCATCACATTACCCATCACACAATGGTGGCACGTATAAGAGAAACTGGTTCTTTACCTTGTGGTGGACACCATCTCAGTGGTGGAATTCAAGTTTTTTTTTACTACCGGTTCTGTGGGCGTGGTTTGGTGGGTGTGGCAGGGGAAGGATATTGTAAAATCTCCAGTCAGAGAGGGTATTTGCCGGTTCTCCAAACTACTCAGAATTTCCACTACCGTTTCTCCAGAACTGGTCAGAACCTGCTGAATATCACCTCTGTGACATCTGTGATTAGTTGCCAAAGAGAACATAAGAACATAAGTGGTTTCCTGCTGGAATGGACCCCTGGCCCACCTAGGCCAAGAGTCTGTTCTCAAAGTAGCCAACCAACTGCACAACAAAACCCACTAATCTCTCAACAGTCGTATCATGGATCCATCTGAACTCCACTGAACCCCACAGTGTGACATATCAATACCAGATACCCATAGGAATCCACATGCACACATGTCCATTCGGATATTTGGAAGTAAATTATTCACATATCAGAAATGATATACAAAACTGAATGTATTATGCTTGGTTGATGTACCTACAGGGTGATCCCAAGTTAATTCTTCCAGAACTAATATGGGGAAACTGCAGTGTTTCATACCACATTTATATCAAAACAAGCTGTCACCAAACACAGCACCTCTGAAGGGGACGACAATGCTGTAATTTTATCGTTTGCCAAAAGAAGCCAATACAAAAAGCAATGCTTGCCTTAAGACACGTTTTAAATTGGCTCCCTGGAGCATTTTCCTACCTTGTTCACTAAACCACTGTGTATGTTTTCTCTGAATTTAGCATATGCTATGTAACCTGAGCAGGATTCATATTGTTCCTCTACTTGTTTTTCTAAAATATGTTCCCATCAGGACTATAATTATATGCAAAATATTAGACACCCAATCATTCATAAAGATGTTTAATTTTTTTTTCTCTCTTTCTATTTTTTAGCAATCCTGAGGCACTTGTGTAAAGAGGCCATGGGAGAGATCAAATCCCTGCCTACTAGGTCAAATTAGGGATAAACTTCAGATCAATATGTTTGTCCCAGAACTGAAGGGCAGGCAAAAGGGGGGAAAAAAACCTCTTCCATAAAATGCTAAAGAGATGAAATCAAAGTTTTCTGCTCTTTTGGCAAACCTGTATGCAAGTGACACAGGTAAATCTACTCCATATAGCTCATCAGGAATCATTTTAAGTCTTTTAAATTCCAAAGAGATTCATTGCTAGACTGATTTGGGGCAATGGTAACAATTCTTCAGTTAATCCAGAAAGGTTATAAGACACCAAATGCTTTACTTGCTTCCTAGCTAGTTGAGTACAGATTATGCTTATTCAGGTAGCCCTTGATATAGGAGAGGGCCCTCCAAACTTGGCAAAGTTTAAGACTTGTGGACTTCAACTCCCAGAATTGCCCAGCCAGCATTGACTAGCTGAGGAATTTTGGGAATTGAAGTCCACAAATCTTAAAGTTGCCAAGTTTGGAGGCCCTTGCCTTAGGAGAACAATTGAGCCCAAAATTTATGTTGCCCAAGCAAGACGTTTGTTAAGTGAGTTTTGCTCGTTTTGATGAGCTTTCTTGCCACAGTTGTTGAGTGAATTACTGCAGTTGTTAAGTTAGGAACATGGGCGGTTAAATGAATCCGTCTTCCCCATTGACTTTGCTTGTCAGAAGGTCACAAAAGGTGATTATATGGGACATTGCAACTGTCATGAACATGAGTCACTTGCCAAGCATCTGAATTTTGATCACGTGACCATGGGGATACTACAAGCATTGGAAGTATGAAAAACGGTCATAAGCAGAGGTGGTATTCAGCAGGTTAGATCAGTTTTGAAGAACTGGTAATGAAAATTTTGAGTAGTTCGCGGAACCGATAAATACCACCTCTGACTGGCCGTTTCCCCATCTATTCTCTGCCTCCCAAGTCCCAGCTGATCAGCTGGGTCTTCTTTGGTTGCCCTGCACAGGAGAATGGAGCTGGAAAGCAGGTTAGTGGGGTGCGGAAGGAATGGGATTTTGCAGTATCCTTCTCCTGCCATGCCCACAGAACCGGTAGTAAAAAAAAAATGAATCTCACCACTGGTCATAACTGACTTTTTTCAATGCCGTTGTAACCTTGTACGGTCACTAAAGTTGAGAACTATCTGTAGTACAGGCCAAAGGAGGCAGGCCAAATGGAGATTTACAACAATGGCAAGAGCAATCATCTTCACCAAAGAGATTCTTGTCTTTAGGATCTGATGTTAAGAAAGCAGAAGCAGATAGCCAAATAAAACAAACTTTGGGTTAGTTAACATGACAGCACAGACTATGATGGGTATGGTTCCTGCAGGGTTGATGTTAACTCAGCAAACCACTTTGAAATGGTAACAATCACTCTGGTATGTACCCAGCCAGATACTGATACCAGTGACCAGTTGACAAATTGAATTTGCACACAGGTAGTCCTCAGTGCATGACCACAATTAGGATCAAAATTTCCATAGTTAAGTAAGGTGGTAGCCGAGTCATGACTGATTCTACAACCTTTTTTGCCTGGTTTTAAGCAAGTCACAGCAGTTGTTAAGTGAATTACACAGGCGTTAAGCAAATCCACCTTCTCCCATTTGATTGTGCTTGCCAAAAGCCACAGGGAGGATCACAAGTGGCAACCACATAATCCCAGATATGGAACCATTGCAAACACCTACTGGTTGCCAAGCACCCATATTGATCACACGTCTATGGGGATGCTGCAACAGTTGCAGGGGTGAGGACTGGTTGTAAGTCATCTTTTTCAGTGCCATTGTAACTTTGAACAGTCACTAAACGAACAGTTGTAAGTTGAGAACTACCTGTAGTTGTTGTTACTAAATAAACCACAGTTGAGTCCACCCTTCCAATGCACAAACTCAAACCCAAATCAATCAATTTAAGACTTAGTGGGACGGGTAAATGTCATGCACGAAGAATCAAAACCACCCATTAAGCTGCAGTTAAGCTAATATGTTGCTCATGGCTATACAAGAATCTAGCCAACTAATGGCCAGCACTAAAATGGTGCTAGATAAGAGTTTTAAAAAATTCAAGAGGGGGCTGGAGTTGGATCATTTGTGGGAATGTAAGGACTCTAGGCTGAGTCCTCTTTTGACTCTGCCTCTCTTTCTTCTACATTAAGCCTAGTTTGAATGTAACATATGCACCTGGATGGTGCAAATAATCGAAGGTTCATCTTGCCTCCCAAAGGCACCTTGGGCTTAAAAAAACAATACATTTATTGTGTTTTGATTTGGACCTATTGTCATTCTTCTGAGCTGCTAAATGCTTGGCATTCATATAGGAACTCAAAACCTGAATTAAGGGAACACTCCCGTACCAGATGGGAAGCCATGGGAAATGCTGAAGTAGATTTCAGCGTAATGACTAAACACAATAGTTTAGCATAAAGTGTTTTAATTTTGTATGCCATAAGCCTCAGAGAAAGGATAGCTTTTAGTCTAATTATAATCGATGAGTGGCAATATAAAAATCTTTCCTACCTATTTATTTACAAGATTTATTCACCGAGTATTTCTTCCGATTAGAAGCTCAAAGAGGCACACCACAATATAAATCCAAGAGGTATTAAAGTCTGTCTAAACTACAAGATGTAAACTAAAAATAATTTTTAAAAATGAGTTGTCACTAAGGTCTTGACGGATGAGGCCAAAAGGCTTGTTGAAAAGGAAAATCCAACTAAACACGGCAACCCTGATCATATTTTTAAAGAAAAAAATCCGGCTTTTTTCACAAACATTCTGAATCTGCCTCTTTAATTCTACCTATTTCCTCCTTGCTAGCCACATTCTTAATGTAGTGATAAAATAAGGAGAGAAGGAGATTAATATAAAATTGGATATTTGTGTCTAGAACCTTGGAATATTCATTGTGTTATGTTTTTTCTAAGTAATCAGGAGCATATTGGTATTTTGAAATTATGTATCGCTAATAACACAAAAGTACTTAAGAGCAGAAATAGACAGTAATGGAAAATGCAGTCAACTGTTGACAACATATAGAATTTCAGAAAATAATTTACAGAGAACAGCAGAGCAGATGAGTCAAAATTTTCTCAAAAATATTCCTGGTCTCCAATAGTCCAATGTAATTCATTTTCTATCTCTGTTCATTAATCATTGTTAAAATTAGTGATCCATTTCCTCCACTCTGCCATCTGCACTCAGCTTCGTAACAAACATGACACCTTCCTGCATAATAAAACCTGACATCTACGAGGATGCCTTTCCAAATAGCTTTATGCATATTTGCACCTCTATAACCGATTCCGTTGTCAGACAAAAGTGGATTATCTAACTAGAGTTCTTTCTTTATCAAGGCACGATCGGTGGTTGGGTGTCTACATCTGACAAAGGGCGAGCACACACACTCAGAAAGACGCGACCAAAAAAAAGGGGGGGGGAAATATCATGCCATCCTATCCATTCTAAAAAATAGAATTAGCAGGAAAGCATTTTAGAGCAGAACCAGAGGCATTGATCAGATGTAAGCACAGACCTGGTTCTAAGCTTTTAAGTATATTGATAGAAGAAAAGTCAGCTACATCAACTGCCTCTAAGGACAATTTGGAAATTTTACAGGGTAGATAGAGTGGAACAGTGGTACCTCATCATTTTTTTCCATTTTTTTTTATTGTTTTCCACCAGTACAAATCGTAATTATATTTTCAACAGCATTTGCATCAACATTCAGTATTAACTCACATTTCCATCATCTATTCGTACATACCCTTAATAGTTTTGTCTTTATTTACATTTCTTATTTATTATCTATCCTTATCTATTTTATCTATCTACCTATCTGTGTATCACTTTCTTGAGAATTCTTCTTATACAATAATCTTTATCAATTCTTACTTCTCTTTTCTAGCCACATGTACCATCTATGTCAAACTGAGTAATATTCCAATTCTTCTTTTTCCCTTATTTTTAGTGTGAGCATATCCATTTCTGTACAGTCTGTTATTTTTTGTAGAATTAGTTCTTCTGTTGGGACCTTATAATCTTTCCACATTGTACGTAAGCTATTCTGGCTGCTGTCAGTATGTGTAATATTATATAGTTTATCTTTTTTGGATATTGTTTTTTAATTATCCTCAATAGGTAGAGTTCCAGTTTGAATTCCATTTGGTGTCCCGTGATTTCTTGTATCCAATCTTTGATTTTAGTCCAATAAGCCCTGGCCTTGGGGCACAGCCACCACATGTGATAAAAGGTACCATCCACTCGTTGACACTTCCAACATTTCGTGTGGTACCTCATCATTAATGGGTTCTGGGAGGTGCAATAAGTACCAAAAATGATGAGTATCAAATAATTTTTCCCTTAAGGACTAATGTAATGAGTCCTTGATGATCACTTTTGATCATCATGATATAAAAAAGATGTTGAGACTCTAGAAGGAGTGCAGAGAAGAGCAACATAGATGATTAGGGAACTGAAGGCTAAAACATATGAAGAACGATTGTAGGAATTGGGTATGTCTAGTCTAGTGAAAAGAAGGAATAGGGATGACATGATAGCAGTATTCCAGTATCCAAAGGGATGCCACAAGGAAGAGGGGGTCAAGCTATTTTCCAAAGCACCTGAAGGCAGGACAAGAAGCAACCGGTGGAAACTAATCAAGGAGAGAAGCAACCTAGAACTAAGGAGGAATTTCCTTACAGGGAGAACAATTAATCAGTGGAACAGCTGGCCTCCAGAAGTTGTGAATGCTCCAAGACTCTTTTAAGAAGAGATTGGACAACCATTTGTCTGAAATGTATAGGGTTTCCTGCTTGAGCAGTGGTTGGACTAGAAAATCTCCAAGGTTCCTTCCAACTGTTATTCCATTAAGGAGTTGACCCCAACCAGTCTAGCTCATGGGTTGAGTACCAAACAAACAATGAGTCCCGGGACAAAATTTTCATGTCAGAATGCACTGAGTATCAAATTTGATGAGCTTCAAAGCAGCTGAGTGCCAGGGTACCACTGTATAATTTTACATTTCCTTGGTGGCTTGCTTTATGTTCTTTGCCGGCATACTTTATATTTTTAGACATTCATTCTCATTCTTAGTCTCCAAAGCTTGGGCCAGAAGTTCATGCTCATGCAGACATAGTAAGCATGTCCCCACTGATCTAATATGCATTTGTAGACTCCTTCCTGTTTCTCTGTGTGGGATGCACTCAGAAATTTTTATGTTTGCTCATTTAAGACTAACCGTTTCTGTCCATTTGGCACTTTGCACTGCTGTGCTCAAAATGGCTAGAAGTCTTAAATGCTTTTGAAAGAGGAAGGAGGGAAAGAAAAGGAAATTTACTTTTTTTAAAAAAAACACAAGAGGCTCTACTGACTGACTGCTATCATTTTTCTATTAGATGCAGTCATATTGGAAATATCTAATGTCTGTGAAGGAAAAAAACAATCTACCCGTATTATCTTTCTGGACATGTCAATGAAAGCTATTAATTTATTTTAATGCGTTATTGACATCTTCTTTGCTATAGATGGAAAAGTCAAGAAAGGGAAGCTTAATGCTATGGGCATAATCAGAAAAAGAAACAAAATCACTTAGGCAAGCAGAGGTAAGTTAACCCACAAGCAGGGGCCATGAAACTTAAGGGTCTGAACAGTTGTTTAAAATAATGGGGAGCTGCATTATTCCTCTCCCCTGAAGGTGTATTTAGAGAGGTGCGAAGAAGTCTCTTCTCTTGGACCAAATAACTACCTGAATGCAAGTGACATCTTTGGTACGAAAAGCATCGTTGTGTATCTTTCATATGATTAGAAAAGCTGTGGTGGCAAAGGGGCTAGAATGCAGTATTGCAGGGAACTCACTGTTCACTGCCAAGAGTTTGATCCTGACTGGTTCAAGGTTGACTCAGCCTTCCGACCTTCCGAGGTTGGTAAAATGAGGAGCCAGATTGATAGGGGCAATATGATGACTTTGTAAACCACTTAGAGAGGAGTATAAAGCACTATGAAGCAGTATATAAGTCTAAATGGTTTTGCTGTTGCTATTAACTGCCATATTTAACCACAAAGAAGCCATAGAATACAAGGCTGTATGTCTATATGTGATTTCTATGTTCTAATAATGTCTATGTGTATTTACCCATGTAGCATGGCTGTAGTCTTATTATTTATACTTCTATTTTCTTTTTTTAATCTCCCGTTTTATTGGTATGATGATGGTGGCGATGATTATCATTATTCTGTTGCTTTGAATGTTCACTGAGAGCTTCTGCACCCGAGACAAATTCCTTGTGGGTCTAATCACACTTGGCCAAATAAAGTATTCATTTCAATTCAATTCAGCAATGCCCCCATGTGCCATCTGTAACACACATGCACACTACAAATCGGTATGGAATACATATGACAAACACGGGCAGGTAGTCTTCAACATACAACCACAACTGGAATCAAAATTTCCGGGTGGCTGTTAAGTGAGCTGCACCCGATTTTACAACTCATTTTGCTATGGGAATCTCAGTGCAGTTGTAAGGGAATCACACAGCCAGTATCCCCAGTTCCAACTTGGCTTGTCCAAAGCCAGCTACGAAGATTGCAAATGGTGATCATATGACCCCAGGATACTGCCACTATTGTAAGTACCCAAATTTTGATCCTATGAACTTGGTGGTGCTGGGATGATTGTTAAGTACAACTAACCAGTTGTAAGTCCCTTTTTCCAATGCCACTGTAATTTCAAACAATCACTAAATGAATGGTTGTACCATGTATTCCAGAGGTGGTATTCAGCAGTTCTGGAGAACTAGTAGTGAAAATTTTGAGTAGTTCGGAGAACTGACAAATCCCACCTCTGACTGGCCCCGCCCCCATCTATTCTCTGCCTCTCGAGTCCCAGCTGATTGGCTGGGTCTTCTTTGGTTGCCCTGCACAGGAGAACGGAGCTGGAAAGCAGGTTAGTGGGGTGGGGAGGGAATGGGGATTTTGCAATATACCTTTCCCCTGCCATGCCCACCAAGCCACGCCCACAGAACCAGTAGTAAAAAAAATTGAATCTCACCACTGATGTATTCCCTATGAATGCCAGGTGATGACACCTGCAGAGGATTAATTCTCCACCTTATATATGGAGAACTGGACACAGGTATATGTCTACAGGTTATACACATAGCATATGCCAGTTTCAGAAAAGCTTTCTGTTACTGGCAACTCTGTTCCAAACTGATCTGCAGCATGAGTCGGCAATATGTACTCACTAAAAATATAACTTGTGAAGCCACCCTCACAGAAGCAATGACAGAGCTGAGATTTTAACCCTTATTTCTGTGTCCCACATGCTGAATCCTCTATCACTGTGGCTGTTACCATGGTGCTTTGTAGATTTTATGGGAGGGGGTTGAAATTGTGGGCTGGGTACTTTTAACATTTGGTTCCTACTTTGCAGAATAATTTTAAAGTAGATAACCTTATGGATAATAGACTGTGAGAGCAGAGAAACCTAGATCTAACCTCTAAGAAATAGTTTTGACTTGTAAGGCAAACATGATTAGGAGAGTTATACATTACACACCCCTTGAAATTTCTTATAGAAACAATGATATTTGCACATACCGAACTATAAACCAAAACATGTATTAAACACGACTGCCTTCTCTCCTGGTAACACATGAATAAAACAGCCAGAAACACACACCCCAGTGTTTGAAAAACTCAACAATTTGAGCTTTTTCTAAAAAGTGTCCACAGCACCACTCTAAAGCTTAAACCAAGCCTATTTAAAATTATTTTAGACTTGTAAATGATTTTATATTGTGAAAGGCCAGCTTTCCTCCTGCTAACTACAAACACTGCAACAACCCTTTTCACTCCTCACTGCAACGCTGAAAATATTGTTTTCAAATCTTTAGCTTGAAATGCTAATAACCGAGCTGTGAGTTTTACCAATCGAAAGACGTTGCATTTAAAAAATGTATTTCTCTGTGGGTTTTTTTTTTAAAAAAAGAAATCTTCATTATTATTTGCCAGACAGTTTATGGAAATGAAGTGTCTAGCCTATTTATTCATTTAACACTTCTTAAAGCTTGCAATAAATATTTTTGAGAGGAACTTGCAACGCTCTGTCCCCCCAACCCTCTGCAATCCCTCCAGTGAACAAAAAATAATGATCACAAATAGACATTGTTCTATAGCTGTCTTTTTTTTGCCTTCTGGTTTGTTTTTTTCTTCACATGTCTGCATACTGACACATTCAATTTCAGGTTATCAGCACATCTGAATTACGGAATAGTGATGGGGAGAGAGGGCATGTCTCTCTAGACTGATTAGCATCATTTAAGAAAGCATTCAGTTGCTTGGTTCATTGGCTGCAGGGATTCCTTGATGGGTGGCCTTTTAGCATTAGAAGTCAATATGGAGCAATCTCATTTGAATTAAATATGGACAAAAGAAAAGATTTGATTGTGATTATTCATAGCTAACCTTTTAATTTCACAAAGCACGTCTGTCCCCCCCAAGCCACCCCCCCCCAAAAAAAGGGTTCTAAAATGTATACATCCATACATAAAATTTTATTGATTGATTGATGTTCTTAATCCTCTTTGGCTGTATTTGTATCTTTTCACCAAGCCTTGTAAAAATAAAGCCAACTTTTAAAAGAGTGTTTCTTTTGCAAAAAAGAGAAAGAAAGAAAGAAAGAAAGAAAGAAAGAAAGAAAGAAAGAAAGAAAGAAAGAAAGAAAGAAAGAAAGAAAGGGAGGGAGGGAGGGAGGGAGGGAGGGAGGGAGGGAGGGAGGGAGGGAAGGAAGGAAGGAAGGAAGGAAGGAAGGAAGGAAGGAAGGAAGGAAGGAAGGGAAGGAAGGATCTGTGTCAATGTTCTTGGAAAACCTTTTAACTTAGTCCTGGTTTATAATGAAAGCAAACAGGCTAATTTTAATCCATAAAATGTATGTAAATCCACTCTGAAAAACATACTTGTATATATGAGATTTATACTTGCATCAGAATGGGTTGCCGATTAGACTAAAATATTTCATTAACACACATGATTTAGGATTGGTTTTTTGCTAAATCCATGGCAAGATTCAGACACATCAGAATTGTGATCTGATGGTTGTTAAGTGAATTTTGCCCTATTTTACAACCTTTCTTGTGACAGTTGTTAAGTTAGTAATATGGTTATAAAAAGGCTCCCCCACTGACTTTGCAAAAAGATTGCAAAAGGTGATCATATAATCATGGGACACTGCAACAGTCATAAATGCATGCCAGTTGTCAAGCATCTGAATTTTGATCATGTGACCATGGGAATGCTGCAATGGTCATAACTGTGAAAACTGGTCAGCAGACACTTTTTTTTAGTGCTGTATAACATTGAACAGTCACTAAATGAATAGTTGCATGTCAAGGACTACCTGTAACTTACAGTAGAATCCATGGTCTTTCTTTGCATGAACAGAAGCAGCAAGCAAAGTCAGATTCCAGAATTCAAGAATCAGAATAAACCAAAGACTGCCCCAAAACTAAGCATTGTTTTTTTTTAAAAAAAAAAACATTTTTCCAACTGATTCTAAATAACTCAGGTTTAGACTGTTAGTCACTGTGATTATGTCTTTATTTTGACTATATCTGGACTTTAAGCCCTTTAAAAGCAGCTCCCTCTTCAGTGGGGTAAACATTTTATTTCTGAGATTATTAATTTTTTTTGAGAAAAACTGGATATTTGAGGGAAAAAATGAAATATATTTGTTTTTACTACCCTTTACAGATGGGTTGTTCTGGTATGATATCAAATGTATAATTAATGTGTGTACCGTAATTGAAAAGTACCATTTCTTCAAAACATATGTGATTATATGGACTGAATTTACTTTATTTTCAAATGAAGCTATGTGCTGATGAAATCTAAACAATGCAGTATATCTGGCATCTCTATACTTTTTTTCCTGTTTATCCAGAAAATATCAACACTGTAATAAAATTTAAAAGTTATGTATTCTGGACTTCATTCTTGTTTGTATTATACAAGATACTAAAATTGCAAGTTTCGAGGGAACTAAAAAAGAGTTGAGAGTGGGACAAAACTCAAAATGTAAATTTTACCTGTTGAAAATTTGACAAAATGAAGCTTAAAATTCCTGCTAATCATATGATTGCCCCAGACAGGAGAGTACTGTATCCAGAAACGAGAAGCTCAGTCTAAAAACTAGTTGGAATTGAAACAGATAAAAGATTTCACAAGTATGTTCACAATTTTTCATCATGCAGGGGAGAAAAAGTTGAAATAAGCTAAGGAGATGACCGGGAAAGTAAGTCTATTAGAAGCTGGAGGGAATGGAGCAGGTAGTTTGCAAATCAAGTTAGATTTAGGATGTTTGGGTTGCTAATGGATCCCCTATTTCAAGGTGGACCAAACACCTTCACAAATTTCCTGAATAGGAAATGTTCCCAAAGATTGAGGTGGATCTGGATAGATCTGTCTACCCTGCACAGAATTTCCAAAGGGGGAAGAGGATTTGAAGACAAGATCTTCAACTTTTTGTTAGCCATGACAAAATGCCAGCTAAGTTTTATCTGCAGCCCTTGATTATCTCTAAAGGGAATTGGCCTATAGCTGCATACATAATTACGTTTTGGAATAGACACCCTGCTACATGAGCAGAAGATTAGTTTTTGGAAAGAGATGGCTAATCTCAAAATCATGGAGCAATGTAGCTGTAAATAAAATTTAACACATAAACAACCTCTCTTCTGAAGTCTTGCAAAGAGGTAGAGGGGCACTGAGATGAATTTGTCTACCTCCTTATCTTAAAAGTTGCTTTTATTGTTATCCTAAAATAGGGGAAAGAGAAACCAGGGTTTCTCCCACTTGCGAAGAATACAAATAAAGCTTGATGCAATTCTTACGTATTGTGATTGTGTCTATTTAGTTTTGGGAATCCCCCATTGGCAGTCTCTTGTTTACTGAATGAAGTTCCATTTCTATTTTTCTTGCTTTCTTGCACTGTTGTTGTTTTTTTCATCTTTTTCAACTTAATTTCTTGCTTAGGTACAGGTAGTCTTCAACTCAGGACCACGAATGAGCCCAAAATTTCTGTTGCTAACAGAGATCGTTGTTAAGTGAGTTTTGAACCATTGTGTGACCTCTTTGGCCACACTTGCTAAGTGAATCACTGCAGTTGAGTTAGTAACACAGATTTTAAGTGAATCTGGCTTCCCCATGGACTTTTCTGGTCAGTAGGTCACAAAAGGTGATCGCGTATCTGCAGGATACTGCAATTGTCATAAAGATGCATCAGTGGCCAACTGTCCAAATTTTGATCACGTGACAATGGGAATGCAATGGTCGTCAGTGTGGAAACACTTTTTTCAGTGCCACTGTAACATTGGTCACTAAATGAACAGTTTAGGACTATTGTACTTCCAAACACAATATCTTTTTGTTTCATATCTTCACCATTTTATAATTCATTTAAAAAGAATAAAATAGAATATAACTTTATTACGGTTTTAGTCCAGCAATAGACATCACTATTTACAATATATAAAACAATAGTGCTGACACATTATAATATATTAATAGTGGATTAAAAACATCCCTGTTAAGAAAATACATGTTCTCAAACAGTTAGGGTCACTCCCTGGTTTATATGAGTGGAGACCCAGTAAGTATGTGTGTAAATATCATTTTCCAAAGATTGTTCTATCTCCAAAAATTGGCACAAATTGACAGCTATAATTCTATAACCATTTTTTTTCTTGTAGGCATTGCAGCAACACTTTACAAAGAAAATAAAAGCAAGAATTCTGAAAGGATTTCTTTGGGGTCAAAATTATTTCAGTAAATATGAGATGCTGGAAAAAAAAACTGAATACTCAACATTCCTGCCCAAACAGGTGCTGATCCTATCATATACAGTATGGCAAAGCAGTGAATTATTGTTTTCTTACACGAGATACCAGTTCTGAGAGTGATATGATATGATAGCCTTACAAAAAGGCTGCACACAATCAAGTCCCTTGTTTCAGCTTTGAAAACGCAATGTGACATCTGCTAATCACATTACAGTTTCCCTATTGATGCTAAATCTCTCCATTTATTGTCCATGACCTCAGCTGCTACCTTTTTTAAATCTGCAAAATAAAATATATTCATCTACTTATTGTATATGCTATCAAGCCACAATCTTTAGAGCTTGGTTCTTCCGTACATATAAACAGAAGAGCAGTGCAGGTCAAGCCACATGGAATATCTGATTACATCACTCATAATACTTCCTGGTCATTTTACCTCTTTCTTTTTTTGAAGAAGGAAACATATAGCATGGTGTTCTTTCTCCCCCCTACTAATATTTGTTTTTAAACTGTGAGGTATTCTATTTTATGAACCCAACAACTGTTCATCTATTGCGACAATGCTTTTAAATGACGTTATAATTATAAAGAATGAACGTATTTTCAATTATCTAATAGAATAGATGAATCCATTATGAAAATTAATGGCTAAAGATTTTTTTTTTCATGAGATATTCACTGGCTAGCTAGTTTTCATTCAGTTTATGCTCTTGTGCGTCAAATATTTAATATTATTACTCATTTGGATACTATTTCCATTTTTCTGCTATTTTGTTCTTTGCCCTTTGATCGCCAATTCAATCATTTTTATTTCTTATT